>NW_021294806.1:6689-9662 GCF_002162155.2 Triticum dicoccoides | reverse complement strand
GATCCCAAGTGGAGCAAAGTGGTACTTGTGATGTAGGTGATGAAATTCCTCCCCAAGCCATAAGAAGAATGGGTGTGGGTCATATCCTACCCATTGAGGAACCCCTTGTGGCCAAAGGAGAAGGACAATGCTCCACTCAAGTGGAGCCATCACCTCCCCAAGACCCACACGCTTCTCAAGAACAAAGTAAAGGCCCTCAACCTCGTGAACAAGACAAAGGGCAAGATCAATCTCAAGATGGTGGTGAACCACCGAATGATGCCCAAGGTCAAGTTCTCCCCCTCAAGCAAGTTCGAGATCAAGAGCAAGCTCAAGATCTAGAACAAGCTCAAGACGGCACTCAAGATAATCAAGTTAACCCTCCTCCTTCCACATCCGAGGAGGAATTAGAGCGTCGTGCCATGAAGATTGCTTCCAAGCTCACCACCAAAGGTCATCTCATGGAGAATGTGGTTGGAAGCCTAAGAAAAGGGGTAAGCACTCGTAGACAATTAGCAAACTATTGTGAACATCATGCGTTTTTCTCTTGTGTTGAACCCCAAAAGGTCTATGAGGCGCTCGAAGATCCGGATTGGCTCAATGCCATGCATGAAGAACTCAACAACTTCGAGTACAACAAGGTGTGGAGATTGGTGCCAAGACCGTTGGGGAACCACAACGTCATTGGAACCAAGTGGATATTCAAGAACAAGCAAGATGCTCATGGGAACATCATTCGCAACAAGGCAAGATTGGTAGCACGAGGCTACTCCCAAGTCGAGGGTATCGACTACGGTGAAACCTTTGCTCCCGTTGCTCGCCTTGAATCCATTTGTTTGTTGATTGCTTATCATTCCCATCACAACTTTAAGTTACAACAAATGGATGTGAAAAGTGCTTTTCTTAATGGTCCTATTAATGAGTTGGTTTATGTCAAGCAACCCCCCGGGTTCGAGGATCCCTACTTCCCAGATCATGTGTATCAACTCGATAAGGCACTCTATGGCCTTAAACAAGCACCACGTGCGTGGTATGACCACGTTACCGAGTTGTTGCAAGATCGTGGATTTGAGGTTGGGCAAATCGATCCCACTCTTTTTACTAAGAAGGTCAAAGGGGAGTTGTTTGTATGCCAACTATATGTTGATGATATTATCTTTGGTTCCCCTAACAAAGCTTTCAATGAGGAATTTGCCGCTCTCATGACCTCTAAGTTTAAGATGTCATCGATGGGAGAATTGAAGTTCTTCCTCGGTTTTGACATCAAGCAAAGAAGAGAAGGTACTTTCATCAATCAAGCCAAATACACTCAAGACATGCTTAAAAGATTCAAGATAAGTGATGTCAAGCCGGCTTCCACTCCAATGCCCACCAAGTGCCAACTTGACATTGATCCCAATGGTAAAGCGGTGGATCAAAAGGTATATCGCTCCATGATTGGCTCCTTGCTTTACCTTTGTGCATCTAGACCGGATATCATGTTGAGTGTGGGAATATGTGCACGGTTTCAAGCCGCACCGAAGGAAAGCCACTATGTGGCGGTCAAGCGAATCTTTCGATATTTGGCTCATACCCCCAAACTTTGGCTTATGGTACCCAAGAGGAGCAAACTTCAAGCTTGAAGGATATACGGATTCCGATTGGGCGGGAGACAAAGTGGATAGGAAGTCCACTTCCGGAGGGTGCCAATTTATTGGTTGCTCTTTGGTGAGTTGGTCTTCCAAGAAGCAAAGTTGTGTGTCTCTCTCGTCCACCGAAGCGGAATATGTGGCGGCCGGTAGTTGTTGTGCACAACTCTTATGGATGAGGAAACCTTTAAAGGAGTACGGTGTCATTTGTGACAAAGTGCCTCTTTGGTGTGATAACGAAAGTGCCATCAAGATTTCTCTCAACCCGGTGCAACATTTCAAGACGAAGCATATTGAGATTCGGTATCACTTCATCCGGGATCACATTAGGCGAGGGGAGATCGAGCTCAAGTATGTCAACACTAATGATAACCTTGCAGATATTTTCACCAAGCCCTTGGATGAAGCAAGATTTCGCGAGTTAAGGCATGAGCTAAATATCATTGATTCAAGCAATGTATCTTGAACCCATGCACATCCCACCACATTCAACGTGTTGTCTAGTTTAGGTGTAGGCATGGACATAGGGGGAGTGTTGTTCTCTCAATGAACTCTCCCTCCCCCCATTATGCATAAATTGATCAAGTCTTTCACTTTAACCATCTTCAATGGTACTTGTGCTTCAAGGACGAGTTTTGGTCATGGGCCCAAGGTTAAAATCTTCGAGGTGCCATACCTCTTGACTCAAACATAGGTGGCCTCGGCCACCGCCCTCTCTTGAAGAGGTGTGTCTTGGCCCCTTGCTAGTGTGTTTGTTGCCTAGTCGTTTTTGCCGTTGGTTTCTCTCTTTTTTAGCTTAGTCATTTTTGTCTAGTTGTCGTGGCGTGCTGGGCGGTACTACCGCTGGTGGTGCACGGTACTACCGCTTATAAGCGGTACTACCGCCCACCAGTACGGTACTACTGCTGCGGGGCGGGATCTGGGGGTTATATCGGGGCAGGGGGAGGTTTCTCTCCCCCATACCCATTCGCTTTGCCCCCTTGCTCCTCTTCGTCTCTCCAGCACCGTCTCGCTGCAGGAGGGCTCCGGCGGATCTTCTTCTCCGGGCGTCCCTCTCCATTTCCTTCGGTGGAATCGATCCCCACCCCGTCCTCTTGCCATGGATGCCGGTATTGCCCCCGTGCCCTCTCTCTTTTTGTCTAGATTTCAGATCTAGTGTCTTAGGCGCAATAGTGGTTGCATCTCTAGATTTTTGGCTAAATCTAGGCTTGAGTAGGATGGAGAAGGCAACTAGGCGTCTTGGATTAGCGTTTGGTAGGGATATTTTTGAATTTGGTAGGCCGGTAGTGCCGGATCTGACCACGGCAGTAGGAAACCGCTGTTTCCCCGCTTCGAGCGGTACTACCGCTCTCATTGGAGCGGTACT
>NW_021294806.1:0-3360 GCF_002162155.2 Triticum dicoccoides | reverse complement strand
ACTTCCACCAAGAGAAATTTGATTCCCCCACTAATCCCTAGCGGATCTTGTTACTCTTGGGTGTTTGAGCACCCTAGACAGTTGAGGTCACCTCGGAGCCATAGTCCATTGTGGTGAAGCTTCGTGGTGTCGTTGGGAGCCTCCAATTAAGTTGTGGAGATATCCCCAACCTTGTTTGTAAAGGTTCGGTCTCCACCTTCAAGGGCACCAATAGTGGAATCACGGCATGTGTGAGGGCGTGAGGAGAATACGATGGCCCTAGTGGCTTCTTGGGGAGCATTGTGCCTCCACACCGCTCTAACGGAGACGACTTCCCCTCAAAAGTAAGGAACTTCGGTAACACATCCTCGTCTCCATCGGCTCCACTCTTGGTTATCTCGTGCATTTACTTGTGTAAGCTACTTGTATTGTATCCCTTGCCTGCTTGTGCACTTGTTGTTGTTGCATCATATAGGTTGTTCACCTAGTTGCATATTTAGACAACCTACTTTGATGCAAAGTTTAATTTGGTAAAGAAAAGCCAAAAAAATTTAGTTGCCTATTCACCCCCCCCCCCTCTAGTCAACTATATCGATCCTTTCAACAATGATCATGAAACTTTAGATCAAGTTACTAATGAACCTCGTAGGTCAATCGGAGCACGATCCACACCAGAGTGGTATGGTAATCTTGTTTTGGAAGTCATGTTACCAGACTAAGGCGAACCTACGAACTATGAAGAAGCTATGATGAGCCCAGATTCTGATAAATGGCTTGAGGCCATGAAATCTGAGTTAGGATCCATTCACGAGAATAAAGTGTGGACTTTGGTGGACTAGCCCGATGATCGGCAAGCCATTGAGAATAAATGGATCTTCAAGAAGAAGACAGACGATGATTGTAATGTCACCATCTACAAAGCTCAACTTGTTGCGAAAGGTTTTCGACAAGTTAAAGGGGTTGACTACGATGAGACCTTATCACCCATAGCGATGCTTAAGTCGGTCTGAATCATGTTAGCAATTACCGCATTTTATAATTATGAAATCTGGCAAATGGACGTTGAAACTGCATTCCTTGATGGATTTCTTAAAGAAGAATTGTATATGATGCAACCAGAAGGTTTTGTCGATCCTAAAGGTGCTAACAAAGGGTGCAAGCTCTAGCGATCCATCTATTGACTGGTGCAAGCATCTTGGAGTTGGAATATACGCTTTGATGAGGTGATCAAAGCATATGGTTTTATACAGACTTATGGTGAAGCCTTTATTTACAAGAAAGTGAGTGGGAGCTCTATAGCATTTCTGATATTATATGTGGATGACATATTGTTGATCGGAAATGATGTAGAATTACTGTATAGCATAAAAGGATACTTGAATAAGAATTTTTCACTGAAAGACCTCGGTGTAGCTGCTTATATATTGGGCATCAAGATCTATAGGGATAAATCAAGAGGCTTAATATGACTTTCACAAAGCACATACCCCGTTAAACATTTTCAAAATCCTCAAAAACCAAACAGAAAAAAAGATACGGGGCTTTTAAGATCTGGAGAGGCAAAAAAATTCAAAAAAATTCAAACTTACTAATGGCGCACCTGCCCATGGTGCGCCATTAGTATCTTCCCTCCTTCAAAATTCAAAATAAGTCAAAAAAAATAAAAAAAATTACTAATGGTGCACCTGCCCATGGTGCGCCATTAGTATCTTCCCGCCTTCAAAATTCAAAATAAATCAAAAAAATAAAAAAAATTACTAATGGCGCACCTGCCCGCGGTGCGCCATTAGTATGCCGTATATATGGCTGGTCGTGGTCCTCTCCTCCTTATCTCTTCATTCCACCTCTCCTACACTCCATCTCCTCCTCTCCTCCACTCCATCTTCCCTTCTCTCCTCCACCATACTTCTCCTCTCCGGTGACCTCCTCCTCCTCTCTGGCGACCTCCTCCTCCCTCCTCCCCTCCCCTCCCCTCACGGTTTCTTCTCCCTCCTCTCCGGTGAGCTCCTCCTCCCTCCTCTCCGGTGAGCTCCTCCTCCCTCCTCTCCGGTGAGCTCCTCCTCCCTCCTCTCCTCCCATCCCCTCATGGTTTCTCCTTCCTCCTCTCCGATGCTCCGGTGAACTCCTCTCCAGCGACCTCCTCCTCCTCCTCTCCGGCGATGTAGGCGAGCGCCTCTCCGGTGACCTCCTCCTCCTCTCCGACGAACTCCTCTCCGGCAAAAGACCACGGCAAAAGAACGTACAAGATCCAAAAACAGGAACAAAATTTGAAATAATGTCGTGCCAAAAAACAAGCAAAAAAACGAGCAAAAAATGGGCAAAAAATCACGATCCGGATCTAGATTCAAAATGGCGCATCACTAATGGCGCATCACTAAACAGTGCGCCATTAGTATGCCCAAGTTACTAATGGCGCATCCCGTTGTCGTGCGCCATTAGTATGCCAGCACCTGGGTATACATGGCCCCTGGGAGGCATACTAATGGCGCACCGTGGCCTATACTAATGGCGCACCAGTGGTGCGCCATTAGTATACCAGATACTAATGGCGCACCAGTGGTGCGCCATTAGTAAAAATTACTAATGGCGTGCTAGTAATGGCGCACCAGTGATGCGCCATTAATGGCCAAATTAGGTGCGCCATTAGTAGCGGTTTTTCTAGTAGTGTTGCTCCCCTCGTGTGCGCGGAAGTACCGCTGGGAGGGGACGGTAGTACCACTGGTTCAGCGGTAGTACCGCCTGCCCAAGCGGTAGTACCGCTCTGTGCAGGCCTGCTTGAGGGGTAACGGTTGGATTGTTCCCCCCACTATATAAAGGGGTCTTCTTCCCCAATGTTGACCTACCTCTTCCCCCAAAAAGCTCCATTGTTGCTCCAAGCTCCATTTTCGCTCGATCTCTCTCCCTAGCCAATCAAACTTGTTGATTTGCTCGGGATAGGTTGAGAAGGCCTCGATCTACACTTCCACCAAGAGAAATTTGATTCCCCCACTAGTCCCTAGCGGATCTTGTTACTCTTGGGTGTTCGAGCACCCTAGACGGTTGAGGTCACCTCGGAGCCATAGTCCATTGTGGTGAAGCTTCATAGTGTCGTTGGGAGCCTCCAATTAAGTTGTGGAGATAGCCCCAACCTTGTTTGTAAAGGTTCGGTCGCTGCCTTCAAGGGCACCAATAGTGGAATCACGGCATCTCGCATTGTGTGAGGGCGTGAGGAGAATACGATGGCCCTAGTGGCTTCTTGGGGAGCATTGTGCCTCCACACCGCTCTAACGGAGACGTACTTCCCCTCAAAAGGAAGGAACTTCGGTAACACATCCTCGTCTCCATCGGCTCCACTCTTGGTTATCTCGTGCCTTTACTTGTGCAAACTATTTGTGTTGTATC
>NW_021294805.1:0-1413 GCF_002162155.2 Triticum dicoccoides | reverse complement strand
CGAGAGGTTATTGACCACGCCGGAGCACGATCAACCTGACCACGAGGGTCTGTTTCCTGCGAGCAAACGAAGAACAAGCAAGAAACTAAGATTGCAATCTGGATATTGCGAATATAAGATGAAAGCTTTATTGATCAAGGTGGGGTTCTGTGACGCCTTTGTCTGGTCGTTGAACACAAACGAAGTACGCGAAGTTGCAGCTATGGCGAACTTTTAATCTAAACAAAACCCAAAGTCTAAACGATGCCCTAAGGGCTGTATATATGGAGGAAGAGGGGGGGCATTTCGTGGCCCTTGGTGGAGGGGTCCGAAATCAACCCTATCTCTTGTTTCCCCACACATACGGACTCTAAAAATAGCCTATACTTATGTATTTCGAAATTACATGGGCCTGGCCCAATAATAAGGTGACGCAGCACCTAAAATAGCCTCGGGACGAAATTTATGAAGTGGCATCTTGTATATTTCATCCAAGGCTTCATGCACCCATTATGGTGGCTTCAAAGTCCTGAAATCATCACTTGTAACTCCGTTCTTGTTTCCCTTGCGCATGCCATCATCTCCATGCTTGTTCTTGCTCCAATGTTCATCCTTCTCCAAGCTAGGCCCTTCATTTGTAAGCAAAACAAATGTATCCAATTTAGGCAGCATCATATTCTCATGAGCATTAGAATAATTACCAAGAAACGAAAGTACCTGGTAATTTAGTTGGCGTGCACGAGCTCTAGTAATTGGTCCAGTATGTATAGCAGCAGGGGCTGTGGGTGTAACAATTGTATTGATGTCCTCATCATCCTCCCCTTCTTGAAATGAAGTCGTCCTCGACGGAAGTTCATCTTCCTCACCCAAATAAGGCTTCAAATCTGCAATGTTAAAAGTGGGACTAACCCCAAAATCTGCAGGCAGCTCAAGTTTATATGCATTATCATTTATTTTCTCTAACACCTTAAAGGGACCATCAGCACGTGGCATTAACTTTGATTTGCACAAATCAGGAAATCTATCCTTACGCAAATGTAACCAAACAAGATCTCCAGGTGCAAACACAACATGTTTTCTACCCTTATCTCCAGCAAGTTTATATTTAGCATTCATGTGCTCAATGTTTTCCTTAGTTAACTCATGCATTTTTAAAATCAATTCAGCACGTTGTTTAGCATCAAAATTAACCTTCTCCGAAGATGGAAGAGGCAACAAATCAATAGGTGCACGAGGTAGGAAACCATACACAACTTCAAAAGGGCACATCTTAGTAGTAGAATGCAATGAACGATTATAAGCAAATTCAATATGAGGCAAGCATTCCTCCCACATTTTCTTATTATTCTTCAAAACAGCCCTAAGCATAGTAGACAACGTTCTATTGACTACTTCAGTTTGTCCATCAGTTTGGGGGTGACAAGTAGTACTAAA
>NW_021294804.1:0-1200 GCF_002162155.2 Triticum dicoccoides | reverse complement strand
CGACCTCAAGCCACCATCCACTATGTACTTTTAGTTAATTCCCACTATCCCACACGTTCCATAAGATTAATTGAGGAGGCATTTGAGCGGCCTGCCGGAGTAGTGACGTCGCCCATATTCAGAAGCCTATCCCGATGGTTCCTCTTCATCTTCCCTGAATCAATATGTCTTCACAAAATTTGCCTTCAAGGCTTCGAATAAAAACAGTTTTCCTTCACATCCTCGCCCCGATGTACTTCACGAGGCGACTTCTCCCTAGCGGCGTCTGTGTATGAAGATGTGGCAGCGTCAACCACATAATTTCATCTCTTCATTATTTGTTTCTTCTCCAGGCTCACATAGCATCCTTGCTGGCATATTTCTCCCCGATGGTTTTTTACCAGCGCGTCGCGACCTCAAGCCACCATCCACTATGTACTTTCAGTTAATTCCCACTATCCCACACGTTCCATAAGATTAATTGAGGAGGCATTTGAGCGGCCTGCCGGAGTAGTGACGTCGCCCATATTCAGAAGCCTATCCCGATGGTTCCTCTTCATCTTCCCGGAATCAATATATCTTCACAAAATTTGCCTTCAAGGCTTCGAATAAAAACAGTTTTCCTTCACATCCTCGCCCCGATGTACTTCACGAGGCGACTTCTCCCTAGCGGCGTCTGTGTATGAAGATGTGGCAGCGTCAACCACATAATTTCATCTCTTCATTCTTTGTTTCTTCTCCAGGCTCACATAGCATCCTTGCTGGCATATTTCCCCCTGATGGTTTTTTACCAGCGCGTCGCGACCTCAAGCCACCATCCACTATGTACTTTCAGTTAATTCCCACTATCCCACACGTTCCATAAGATTAATTGAGGAGGCATTTGAGCGGCCTGCCGGAGTAGTGACGTCGCCCATATTCAGAAGCCTATCCCGATGGTTCCTCTTCATCTTCCCTGAATCAATATATCTTCACAAAATTTGCCTTCAAGGCTTCGAATAAAAACAGTTTTCCTTCATATCCTCGCCCGATGTACTTCACGAGGCGACTTCTCCCTAGCGGCGTGCGTGTATGAAGATGTGGCAGCGTCAACCACGTCAGTTCATCTCTTCATTATTTGTTTCTTCTCCAGGCTCACATATCATCCTTGCTGGCATATTTCCCCCCGATGGTTTTTTACCAGCGCGTCGCGACCTCAAGCCACCATCCACTATGTACTTT
>NW_021294803.1:0-1749 GCF_002162155.2 Triticum dicoccoides | reverse complement strand
TAATAGATGATTTTGCTTATCACCGGAAATGGAAGAGACCCATGGTAGAATGACACATTGGCGGTGCAAGCTGGGAACAAAATGCAAATGCTGGGAATGATTCTGGTAACTGGGGAAGAACCCAACAATAGAGAGTGAATTCACTGTTTGAATAGGTCATAGCATTGCCGAGGAAACTGAGAGCAAACCCAGTTAGTGCCGATGATAACACGTAGCGCTGGTGCGTGCTCTCAAGAACTTGAGCATTTCCATATTCATCAGGGTTTTACCAATATCCGTGTCAAGGATCCTGGCAACACAACTTGCTACCACGATGAATGATGATGGACGATGCAGATGCAAAGGAAGATAACACTTCTCAGATTTCATCTTAGCGAGGCCAAGGAAATAAAATCTGGATGATCGACCGAGAGACATTTAGCACTCCGCTTCTAATGTTCTCCTTGATGTGCTAGTGTAACCCATTCATAGATATGGTTTGATATCTAGAACATCAAGTAAAAGGTCAGACTTCGGAACACAGAAATCCATAGGGCAACTAGGGAGTAAATCCTACGAAATCCCTATGGGGAGGTGGCCAACTTCTTCAATCAAGATACTACAATAATAGGTCTTTCGGCTGGGTGGTGCTGGCCACGACATCCACTTTACCGGTTATCGCGCGACCAATATTATAATTCTTGGGAAATATTCCAACCATCATATCTGCCTGAGATTCAGATCTGGTTGGTGTCAGGATATTCCAGACTCATCGAGTCTAGGAAGAAAAACGGAAGTTTGCAACACAAATCGACGAGATGACGTTGCGGGATTCTCGGGGAATGAACTACGATAGCAAGCTTCAAAACATGAGCTGGTTCTGCTACAAACATGTGAACACGTTGTCCCAGACAAACATGACCACGTGGTAGTCTTATAATAAAACACTACCGAGTTCTGGAGGGGGAACCATCAACGAGGGTATCGAAGTCCTTACATAAGTCCGGATTAGCTCTTATGAAGGAACTCCTTCTCCTTGAACAAATCAACCAATGGCTTGGTGTGCTAGGGATACATATAGATTGAAGGTTGCAAGTCTTCAAACCACAGCATTCTTCGCACGTGTGCATGACTGATTTGGAATGATTCCAAAGAAAGCAACATTGACTTTCTCGAATCCACGGCGGCAACTTGCATCAGATGCACATGAATTAAAGGAAGTCACTACCTTCATCCAAACATATGCTTCATGAGCTAGCATGAACAAATGCTTTCAAAAATTTCCAACACTAGCTTAATGCTCAACAAAATCATGGAGGAGATAAGGATGTTGTCAATGGGCTCAACAACAATTCATCCGGGTTTCCTTTTAAAAGGAATTCCATAGTTAAGTGAACACGGTGATAGCATTGGTCAGACCAGAGATGTAATGGTGTATGCTCGAGGGATCAACCACGAATAAGACAACATTACGAGCATCGTTGGTACTGATTTGATTTGACGATAGCCCATACTCAAATCAAAGGATTGATAAGACAATAGGTCCAGCAACTGATCACAGGGACCAATCGATGAAGATATCATCTTCTTCAACACACACTACACAAGAATATCCCTTTGGGACGAACTAAGTCAGGCAAGCTTTTATCTTCCAATTCTCCAGGTTGTTGTATAGCTTAACCAGCTAGCTCAGGGGTATCTAACACCGATTCTTGGAGAGAAGGTGGTTCGCAAGAAACCAACTTGATCACGAGCTCAACATAACAGTCA
>NW_021294802.1:0-1153 GCF_002162155.2 Triticum dicoccoides | reverse complement strand
CCTGGACCTGCATCTGGAGTTGTAGTATCTGTGAGCCACAGGGACTCAGCAATCTCACACCCACGCGATCAAAACTATTTAAGCTCATGGGAATGGATAAGACAAATATATGTGGAGCTGCAGCAAGCGACTAGCATATGTGGTGGCTAACTTATACGCAAAAGAGAGCGAGAAGAGAAGGCGAAGCACGAGCGAGAAGCTAAAGGAACATCCTGCGCAAGCATAACTCCAACACCGTGTCCACTTCCCGGACTCCGCCGAGAAGGGGCCATCACGGTAACACACACGGTTGATTCATTTTAATTAAGTTTAGTTCAAGTCATCTACAACCGGACATTAACAAATTCCCATCCGCCCATAACCGCGGGCACGGCTTTCGAAAGATCAATCCCTGCAGGGGGGTCCCAACTTAGCCCATAACAAGATCTCACGGTCAACGAAGGAATAGACCTCCACCCAAGACACACCGATCAGACTCGGTATCTCGGTACAACAAGATGATTCGACAGGTTAAAACAAGTCCAGCAACACCGCCTGAATGTGCCGACAAATCCCGATAGGAGCTGCACATATCTCTTTCTCAGGGCACACTCAGATGAGCAATCCGTACAACTAAAACCAAACCTCGAGTTTCCCCGAGGTGGCGCTGCACAGGGCTCTAGTTCGGACCAACACTCAGAGGAGCACTGGCCCGTGGGGCGCTAAAATAAAGATGACCTCCGGGCTCCGGAAACCCAGGGGAAAAAGAGGCTAGGTGGCAAATGGTAAAACCAATGTTGGGCATTGCTGGAAAAGCTTTAATCAAGGCGAACTATCAAGGGGTTCCCATTATAGCCCAACCGCGTAAGGGACGCACAATCCGGGAACATAACACCGATATGACGGAAACTAGGGCGGCAAGAGTGGAACAAAACACTAGGCGAGAGGCCGAGCCTTCCACCCTTTACCAAGTATATAGATGTATTAAGATAACATAGCAATATAATGATATCCCAACAAGTAAATAAATGTTCCAACAAGGAACGGCTCCAATCTTCACCTGCAGCTAACAACGCTATAAGAAGGCTGAGCAAAGCGGTAACATAGCCAATCAACGGTTTGCTAGGACAATGGTGGGTTAGAGGTTCAACATGGCAATTGGGAGGCTGACAAG
>NW_021294801.1:0-2941 GCF_002162155.2 Triticum dicoccoides | reverse complement strand
CCACAGACTACAATCAGATTGGGCTTATAACCGATCTGAGAGAGATTAACTCTCCCCAGGTTACCCACCACATTGCGGTGGTAGAGGAACAAAGCGGCGGCTCTTCTCCTCTATTAAAAACTAGTTATGTCCGGACTCCCGAACCCTCCATGCCGGATTTCTGCGGAGGGACCAACGTCGATCAAGCACTGAACCTAAAGTCAGGCATCGGACCAGACTCATTGGACAACGTCCAGCAATCCAAGCTTCCAAATTCGGAAACTTTTCGGCCTTTGAGCCTCGAGATGGGTAGGGTTCCGGACTCAATTCCACCCACCCACCCAAACATATGCGATCTATCTCAAATCCGGCAAGAGCCTGCTGAAACAGTACATCATTACTGGGCCAGATTCCTCCTGGTTATGGACAGGATAAAAGACTGCTGTGAGGAAAATGCAATTTCAATTTTCTACAATAATTGCACAGACAAGGGAATCTTGAACGCCGTAAGTCGTCGTGAAATTACACGCTTCGCCGACCTGGCATCCATAGTACGAAAGTACTGTGCGATGGAGAGTTTCTGGAAAACCGAAACAAAGTTTTGGGACAATCCGGCTCCGAATACAACCCTAGTCCGAAAGAAAAGGGTGCATCATGCTCAGGCACCAGGTACAAAAACCAAAAAGCAAAAACCCATAAAGGGCATGGAACCGTACTGGAGGGATGGCTCAGCGGACCCTGTAAAATTCACAGTATAGAGGGCGCCACTCCCACACATAGCCTTCGAGCATGTTGGATACTGCGACAGGTGGCCAAAAGTGGCGAAGAGCTTCTAGCCCCAAAGAACCACTCCAACAGTGCGAGTATGGTGTCAACAATCTTCGAGACTTTCGCATCAAATAATATGCGGAAAATAACAATCCGCAGCCTCGCCAAAGTCTACCAAGTAGCGACAACAAATCCATGGAGCAACACGGCCATCACCTTCAACGCCAGCGTCGAACCTAAATTCCGAACAGCCCGAGCACCAGCCGCATTGGTCCTCCATCCAATAGTGGACGACTTTCGTCTTACCAAGGTACTCATGGATGGCGGCAGCGGATTAAACCTCATCTACGAGGAAACCCTTCAAAAAATGGAAATAGACTGGAGCCGCATTGAACGAAGCAGCACGACCTTACGAGGAAGCACGCTGCATAGGAAAAATCACACTTGATGTGGTGTTCGGCTCGCCGGACAATTACAGGTCCGGGGAGGTCACCTTCCAAGTGGCCCCGTTCAGCAGCGGATATCACGCTATATTAGGACGAGAGGCATTCACAATTTTTCAAGCCATACCCCATTATGGGTACATGAAGCTTAAGATGCCCGGGCCCAATGGAATAATCACTCTTGTCAGTGATCCGAACACAGCACTCCGCGCCGAAAACAAGACAGCCGCACTAGCCCTAGAGGCACTATCCGAAGCCTTAGCGGCAGAGGAGCTCACGGCGCTGCGCTCCACGGTGAACAGGGATGATGTGATACTCGATAAGAGGTCCAAGTCCACCTCTTTTAAACCAGCGGACGAAATAGTCAAATTCCAGGTCCATCCAATGGACCCAACAAAGACGGCCTCCATTGGGGCACAGCTAAACCCTGATGTAGACGCCGCGCAGCGAGAATTCCTTCGGGAGAATTGGGACATCTTCGCCTGGCACCCTTCAAATATGCCAGGAATCCCACGCAGATTGGCAGAACACAGCCTAAACATCCTAGAAGGATTCAAGCCAGTCAAACAAGCTCTTCGGCGATTTTCCGAACCCAAAAGACATGCAATGGGAGAGGAGGTAGCCAAATTATTGGAAGCCGGATTCATCAGAGACATCAAACATCCGGACTGGCTAGCAAACCTGGTGATGGTACCAAAGAAGGACAAATCCTGGCGCCTATGTGTCGATTTTAAAGACCTCAACAAGGCTTGCCCAAAGGATCCTTTCCCCCTTCCCCGCATCGATCAGATAATCGATGCTACTGCAGGGCACGATTCATTGTGCTTCCACGACGCATACTCCGGCTACCATCAAATCAAGATGGCGGAGGCGGACCAAGCCGCAATGACATTCATTACTCCATACGGACCATTCTGCTTCAACACGATGCCCTTCGGACTCAAAAACGCCGGCGCAGCAAATCAGCGCATGATTCAGACATGTCTGGCTACCCAGATCGGCAAAACAGTAGAGGCATACGTAGACGACGTGGTTGTCAAAACCAAACAGGTCGAAACTCTAGTAGACGATTTGAGGCTCACATTCGACAACCTCCGAGCATATGATATTAAGCTAAACCCTGAAAAATGCGTTTTCGGCGTACTAGCCGGAAAGCTCCTGGGCTTCATTGTATCCGGTAGAGGAATTGAAGCAAACCCAGCCAAGATCCGAGCTCTGTCACAGCTGGATATTCCAAAAGACCTCAAACAAATACAAAAATTGACTGGATGCATGGCGGCCCTAAGCCGCTTCATCTCCCATTTGGGAGAAAAGGCATTACCCCTCTATCGCCTCCTCAGGCACACCGAACACTTCGAATGGACAGATGCTGCCACTGTCAGACTCGAAGAAATAAAAGTCATATTGGCAACAAATCCGGTCCTGGCCGCGCCTAACCTGGGCGAACCAATGTTGTTATATATCGCGGCAACACATCAAGTAGTAAGCGCGGTGCTCGTCGTCGAATGAGAAACAGAAGGGCATAAATTCCCTCTTCAAAAACCAGTGTACTACGTATCCACTATCTTAACTCCCTGCAAGTCCCAGTACCCGCATTATCAAAATATAGCATACACGGTGTTCATGGCATCCCGGAAGCTGCGACACTACTTTCAAGAGTGTTCGATAACAGTGGCCTCCGAAGTACACCTCAACGACATCATAAACAACCGCGATGGGACGGGCAGGATTGCGAAATGGGCCATCGAGCT
>NW_021294800.1:0-1413 GCF_002162155.2 Triticum dicoccoides | reverse complement strand
AAGTATGTGGGACTATCGTTATCAACTTTAAATCTTTTGGCATCTACACTATGAACATGTGTAATATTACGCTCGAGATTCATTAAGAATAAACCATTGACCATCGGAGCATGACCATAAAACATATCTCTCATATAAATCGAACAACCATTATTCTCAGACTTAAATGAGTAGCCATCTCGTATTAAACGAGATCCAGATACAATGTTCATGCTCAAACTTGGCACTAAATAACAATTATTAAGGTTCAAAACTAATCCCGTAGGTAAATGTAGAGGCAGCGTGCCGACGGCGATCACATCGACTCTGGAACCATTCCCGACGCGCATCGTCACCTCGTCCTTCGCCAGTCTCCGTTTATTTCGCAGCTCCTGCTGTGAGTTACAAATATGAGCAACGACACCGGTATCAAATACCCAGGAGTTACTACGAGTACTGGTAAGGTACACATCAATCACATGTATATCAAATATACCTTTGGTGTTGCCGGCCTTCTTATCCGCTAAGTATTTGGGGCAGTTCCGCTTCCAGTGACCCTTCCCCTTGCAATAAAAGCACTCAGTCTCAGGCTTAGGTCCATTCTTTGACTTCTTCCCGGTAACTGGCTTACCAGGTGCGGCAACCTCCTTGCCGTCCTTCTTGAAGTTCTTCTTACCCTTGCCCTTCTTAAACTTAGTGGTCTTATTGACCATCAACACTTGATGTTCTTTCTTGATTTCAGCCTCTGCTGACTTCAGCATCGAGAACACTTCAGGAATGGTCTTTTCCATCCCCTGCATGTTGTAGTTCATCACAAAGCTCTTGTAGCTTGGTGGGAGCGACTGGAGGATTCTGTCAATGACCGCCTCATCTGGGAGGTTAATGTTCAGCTGGGTCATACGGTTGTGCAACCCAGACATCTTCAGGATGTGCTCACTGACAGAACTGTTTTCCTCCATCTTACAACTGTAGAACTCGTCGGAGACATCATATCTCTCGACCCGGGCATGAGCTTGAAAAACTAGTTTCAGCTCTTCGAACATCTCATATGCTCCGTGGTGCTCAAAACGCTTTTGGAGCCCCGGTTCTAAGCTGTAAAGCATGCCGCACTGAACGAGGGAGTAATCATCAGCGCGAGTTTGCCAAGCATTCATAATGTCTTGGTTCTCTGGGACGGGAGCGTCACCTAGCGGTCCTTCTAGGACATATTGTTTCCTGGCAGCTATGAGGATGATCCTCAGGTTCCGGACCCAGTCCGTATAGTTGCTGCCATCATCTTTCAGCTTGGTTTTCTCTAGGAACGCGTTGAAGTTCATGTTGACATTAGCGTTGGCCATTGATCTACAAGACATATTTGCAAAGGTTTTAGACTAAGTTCATGATAATTAAGTTCTAATCAAATTATGAACTCCCACTCAGATTAGACATCCCTTT
>NW_021294799.1:0-1554 GCF_002162155.2 Triticum dicoccoides | reverse complement strand
GACTAGGCCCACTCAATTTTTCAGAAAAGTATGCAACAGGTTTGCCATCTTGTAATAACACACCTCCTAATCCAATTCCACTAGCATCACATTCAAGCTCAAAAGTCTTATTAAAATCAGGAAGTTGGAGTAAAGGAGCATGTGTCAACTTATCTTTCAATACCGTGAAGGCTTCTTCCTGTGCGGTACCCCAAAGAAAAGGCACATCTTTCTTTGTAAGCTCATTGAGAGGTGCAGCAATGGTGCTAAAATCTCTCACAAAACGCCTATAGAATCCAGTGAGGCCAAGAAAACTCCTCACTTGTGTGACCGTTTTGGGCTGCGGCCAACTCTCAATAGCTTCAATCTTGGCTTTATCAACTTCAATTCCCTGTGGAGTAACAACATAGCCAAGAAAAGATACTCGGTCGGTGCAAAAGGTGCACTTCCCAAGGTTACCGAACAAACGTGCATCACGTAGAGCAATAAAAACAGGACGTAAATGTTCCAAATGTTCTTCCAAAGATCTGCTATAAATCAATATGTCATCAAAGTAAACTACCACAAATCGTCCAATGAAAGCACGTAAAACTTCGTTCATTAATCTCATGAAAGTACTAGGTGCATTAGTTAACCCAAAAGGCATGACTAACCACTCATATAATCCAAACTTAGTTTTAAATGCTGTTTTCCATTCATCTCCCAATTTCATACGAATTTGATGATAGCCACTACGCAAATCAACTTTGGAGAATATTGTAGAGCCACTCAATTCATTAAGCATATCATCTAGCCTAGGAATAGGATGACGATAACGAATAGTAATATTATTAATGCCTCTACAATCAACACACATACGTGATGTACCATCCTTTTTCGGCACTAGAATAATAGGAACAGCACAAGGACTAAGGGATTCGCGTATATAACCTTTGTCGAGAAGCTCTTGTACTTGACGCATAATCTCCTTCGTCTCCTCTGGATTGGTACGGTATGGTGCACGGTTTGGCAGTGAAGCACCGGGAATTAAGTCAATCTGATGCTCAATCCCTCGAATAGGCGGTAATCCCGGTGGCACATCTTGTGGAAAAACGTCAGCGAATTCCTGCAAAATGTTAGTGACAGCAGGAGGCAAAGAGGAAGGCACGTCCTCGAATGAAAATAATGCCTCTTTGCACACAAAAGCATAGCAAATAGATTTGCTAAAATCTAGCTCATCAATATCAGATTTGGTGGCAAATAAACATGCACTTTTCAATTTAATTTCAGAAGCAACACTAGATGGTTTATTATTAGGCTTCATTTGTTGCTCAAATTCTTTTGCCACAATCTGATTTTCACTCTTATTCTTCTCCTGTTGTGCTTTATTAGCTCTATTAATATCATCTTTCAAAATGGAATCAGGAGTCATAGGAAGCAAAGTAATATTTTTATCCTTATGAACAAGAGTATAGTGATTGTTTCTACCATGGTGTACAGAATTTTTATCAAATTGCCATGGTCTACCAAGTAATAAGGAACATGCTTGCATAGGTACCACATCACAATCAACATAATCAGCATATGTAGAGATAC
>NW_021294798.1:0-1166 GCF_002162155.2 Triticum dicoccoides | reverse complement strand
GCAAGGAACACTGGACAGCGGTCAAGAATATCCTGAAGTACCTGAAAAGGACTAAGGAAATGTTTCTCGTTTATGGAGGTGACGAAGAGCTCGTCGTAAAAGGTTACGTCGACGCTAGCTTCGACACAGATCTGGATGACTCTAAGTCACAAACCGGATACGTGTATATTTTGAATGGTGGGGCAGTAAGCTGGTGCAGTTGCAAGCAGAGCGTCGTGGCGGGATCTACATGTGAAGCGGAGTACATGGCAGCCTCGGAGGCAGCACATGAAGCAATATGGGTGAAGGAGTTCATCACCGACCTAGGAGTCATACCCAATGCGTCGGGGCCGATCAAGCTCTTCTGTGACAACACTGGAGCTATTGCACTTGCCAAGGAGCCCAAGTTTCACAAGAAGACAAGGCACATCAAGCGTCGCTTCAACTCCATCCGTGAAAATGTTCAAGATGGAGACATAGAGATTTGTAAAGTACATACGGACCTGAATGTAGCAGATCCGTTGACTAAACCTCTCCCAAGAGCAAAACATGATCAACACCAGAATTCCATGGGTGTTCGATTCATCACAATGTAACTAGATTATTGACTCTAGTGCAAGTGGGAGACTGTTGGAAATATGCCCTAGAGGCAATAATAAAAGCATTATTATTATATTTCTTTGTTCATGATAATTGTCTTTATTCATGCTATAATTGTGTTATCCGAAAATCGTAATACATGTGTGAATAACAGACACCAACATGTCCCTAGTAAGCCTCTAGTTGACTAGCTCGTTGATCAATAGATAGTCATGGTTTCCTGGCTATGGACATTGGATGTCATTGATAACGGGATCACATCATTAGGATAATGATGTGATGGACAAGACCCAATCCTAAACATAGCACAAGATCGTATAGTTCGTTTGCTAGAGTTTTTGCAATGTCAAAGTATCTCTTCCTTCGACCATGAGATCGTATAACTCCTGGATACCGTAGGAGTGCTTTGGGTGTATCAAACGTCACAACGTAACTGGGTGACTATAAAGGTGCACTACAGGTATCTCCGAAAGTATCTATTGTTTTATATGGATCGAGACTGGGATTTGTCACTCCGTATGACGGAGAGATATCACTGGGCCCACTCAGTAATGCATCATCATAATGAGCTCAAAGTGACCAAGTGT
>NW_021294797.1:0-935 GCF_002162155.2 Triticum dicoccoides | reverse complement strand
GTAAACGCACCCCTGGGATTGTGAATCGTGAGAATCGCTCTAGGACCCCAAAACAGTGAGTAATTGTCCACGTGACAGACCAGAATTGGGCAAAATGGTGAGTGTTGATAACCGACACATAAACGCACCCCGGGGATCGCAAATCCTGTAAATCGCTCTAGGACCCCAAAACGGTGACTAATAGTGCACCAAACGGACCAGAATCGGCCAAAACTGCGATTGTTGATGACCGACACGTAAGCGCACCGTAGGGTTTGTCAATCTTGGAAATCACTTCGGGATGCCAAAACTGTGTAATAGTTCAAAACGGGCCAAAATCGGCCAAAACTGCGAGTCTTGACGACCAACACGCAAGCACACCTTGGGGTTCGACAAAAATGGAAATCTCTTTGGGACCCCAAAACGGTGAGTAATAGTCCATGAAACGGGACGGAATCAACAAAACCTGCGAGTGTTGATGAGCGACATGTAAACGCACCCAGAGGTTCATCAATCATGGAAATCACTCCGGGACCCCAAAACAGCGAGTAATAGTCCACGAGACGCCCAGAATTAACCAAAATTGTGAGTGTTGATGACCGACACATAAACGCACCCCCGGGGTTCGTCAATCGTGGAAATCACTTCGGGACCCCAAAACTGAGTTATAGTCCAAGAAACGGGCCAGAATCGGCCAAAACTGCGAGACTTGACGACCAACATGTAAACACACATTGGGGTTCGGCAACAATGGAAATCGCTTTAGGACCCCAAAACGGTGAGTAGTAGTCCACGAAAGGGACAGAATCGAATAAAACCGCGATTGTTAATGACCGAAACATAAACGCACCAGGGGTTCGTCAATCGTGGAAATCCCTCCGGGACCCGAAACAGCGAGTTATAGTCCACAAAACGGGCCAGAATCGGCCAAAACTGCGAGTGTTGATGAACGACAC
>NW_021294796.1:0-1260 GCF_002162155.2 Triticum dicoccoides | reverse complement strand
CGGTTATCGAGGGCCGCCACCCCCACCGCAATGACCAACGGAGGCCACCGCCCCCGCCGCCATGACTACCCATGCATCCATTGCCGGTGATGTTGTGCGTGTCGTCGTCTCTGCGAACGCTGGCACCATCATCTTCACCTCTCTCGCACACCGAGACGCCGGCACCGACATATTGGCGCACGACAACGAAGCAGCATCGTCCAAATCTGCCTCGTCCATGGTCGCCTCTGGTACTGCGATCATAGACGCCCGTGCATTGTTCCATGGCCACCTCACTCGAGGCTGACCCATCCTTCACCATAGTTGTGCCGTTGTCGGCAGCACCGGCGTAGTCGCATGCCAGCGCTGGCTTCACATCTGACTCGAAGGCCGCATCCAGATCATCGGCGTTGCAGTTTCTCGTTGTGACCTCCGCGGCCACGTACGAGAAAGTGTTGAGACGTGCGGCATTAGGATCTCCGTAGTTGCACACACACTCCTGGCAGCGCTCACCATTGCAGTTACGGGCAGCCGCACCGATGCCACCGGCCGCCGCCGGCTGTATATCTTATTGAATTCTGAATGACACCTAATCTAGTTAGCTCTCTAATAACATGTACTATTCAACGAGTACAAGCAGCATTCCATTGGCATTTCTCTGGTTATCTTTTTAGTGTCATCCCTCTGGCAAACATATATAGTGATCCTTACTTTCTTAGATTGCCAAGGAACCATTCAGTCTTCTCTTTTCGTCTAAAAAAATTCATCCGTAAGTATTGCTTAACAAGCTTTCTTCATCTGCTTGGTAGAATGCCAGCAGAGTAAGCTGCTGCTGTGCATGGTACAAGTGAAGACCTTGAGCTTCTGTTTTCCTTTTTTTTTTCACCTCCCCAGTGCCTAATATATTTAGCTAGATGTGTGAAGAGTAAACCACAAAACCAACAAGTAACCTACTGCTAGATCAGATGGTTCTCTATGTTTCGCACTTAAGCTGACGCAGCACACGCAAAAATCAAGCAACCAATGCCCAACAGCGACTTTACGAGCCTTGCTTCTGTTCTCGCCTATCGCGTAATCGATCAACATCCTGTCACCACAGATTCTCCCCCTACGCTGTTCTCATGACAGCACAAACTATCATCCCTATACTCTTGAGAGCAAGAAGAACGGCACAACTGGAGGTGCAGTTTTGGTTCAGTTTCTCACACCCATGCCCGAAAACATAAAATAGAACACCTGCACCCAGGCCCTCCCTATCTAGCCATCCATTCTGCGCATCAC
>NW_021294795.1:0-758 GCF_002162155.2 Triticum dicoccoides | reverse complement strand
TGGGGTTCGTCAATCGTGGAAATCACTCCGGGACCCCAAAACAGTGAGTAATAGTCCACGAAACGGGCCAGAATCGGCCAAAACTGCGAGTGTTGATGACCGGCACGTAAACGCACCTTGGGGTTCGTCAATCGTGGATATCACTCCGGGACCCCAAAACAGTGAGTAATAGTCCACGAAACGGGCCAGAATCGGCCAAAGATGCGAGTGTTGATGACTGACGCGTAAGCGCACCTTGGGGTTCGTTAATCGTGAAAATCACTCCAGGACACCAAAACAATGAGTAATAGTCCACGAAATGGGCCAGAATCTGCCAAAACTGTGAGTGTTGATGATCGACACGTAAGCGTACCTTGGGGTTCGTCAATCCTGGAAATCACTCTGAGACCCCAAAATAGTGAGTAATACTCCATGAAACGGGCCAGAATCGGCCAAAATTACGAGTGTTGATGACCGGCACGTAAGCGCACCTTGGGGTTCGTCAATCATGAAAATCAGTCCGAGACCCCAAAATAGTGCGTAATAGTCCACGAAAGGGCCAAAAATCGGCCAAAACTATGAGTGTTGATGACCGACACGTAAGCGCACCCTGGGGTTCGTCAATCGTGGAAATCACTCCGGGACCCCAAAACAGTGAGTAATAGTCCACGAAACGGGCCAGAATCGGCCAAAACTGCGAGTGTTGATGACCGGCACGTAAACGCACGTTGGGGTTCGTCAATCGTGGATATCACTCCGGGACCCCAAAATAGTGAGTA
>NW_021294794.1:0-1178 GCF_002162155.2 Triticum dicoccoides | reverse complement strand
CATCACAACATGCCCTGCAAAAACAAGTTAGACGTCCTCTACTTTGTTGTTGCATGTTTTACGTGGCTGCTACGGGCTTAAGTAAGAACCAATCTCACCTACGCATCAAAACCACAACGATAGTTTGTCAAATAGACTCCGTTTTAACCTTCGCAAGGACCGGGCGTAGCCATACTTGGTTCAACTAAAGTTGGAGAGACAGTCGCCCGCAAGCCATCTCTGTGCAAAGCACGTCGAGGGAACCGGTCTCGCGTAAGCGTACGCGTAAGGTTGGTCCGGGTCGTCTCGTCCAACAATACCGCCGAACCAAAGTATGACATGCTGGTAGGCAGTATGACTTGTATCGTCCACAACTCACTTGTGTTCTACTCGTGCATATAACATCAACATAAATAACCTAGGCTCGGATGCCACTGTCGGGTTTCGTAGTAATTTCAAAAAATTTCCTACGCACACGCAAGATCATGTGATGCATAGCAACGAGGGGAGAGTATTGTCTACGTACCCAACGGAGACCGACTGCGGAAGCGATGACACGACATAGAGGAAGTAGTCATACGTCTTCTCGATCCAACCGATCAAGCACCGAAACTACGGCACCTCCGAGTTCGAGCACACGTTCAGCTCGATGACGATCCCCGGACTCCGATCCAGCAAAGTGTCGGGGAAGAGTTTCGTCAGCACGACGGCGTGGTGACGATCTTGATGAACTACAGCAGCAGGGCTTCGCCTAAACTCTGCTACAGTATTATCGAGGAATATGGTGGCAGGGGGCACCGCACACGGCTAAGGAATTGATCACGTGGATCAACTTGTGTCAACTTGTGTGTTTAGAGGTGCCCCTGCCTCCGTATATAAAGGAGGAGAGGAGGGGAGGCTGGCCGGCCAAGGGGGGGAGGCGCAGGAGAGTCCTACTCCCTCTGGGAGTAGGATTCCCCCTCCAATCCTAGTCCAACTAGGATTCCTCGGAGGGGAAAAGAGGAGGAGGGGGCCGGCCACCTCTCCTAGTCCTAATAGGACTAGGGGAAGGGGGGCGCGCAGCCCAACTAGGGCAGCCCCTTCTCTTTTCCACTAAGGCCCACTATGGCCCAAATAGCTCCCGGGGGGTTCCGGTAACCCTCCCGGTATTCCGGTAAAATCCCGATTTCACCCGGAACACTTCCGATATCCAAATATAG
>NW_021294793.1:0-4315 GCF_002162155.2 Triticum dicoccoides | reverse complement strand
AGGGGGGGGGGGCGACGAGAGCGGGGCTGCATGGCAGGTGTGGAGGCGGCCTGCAGTGGTGCCGGCGTCGAGAGGAGCGGCGCCGGGGTTCGGCCTAGCAGCGTACGGTGGGCGGGAGGCGAGCAGGCGCAGGGAAGGGCGCGGACGGCGAGCGCGGGTGTGATAGCGCAGCACGGACAAGCAGCGGCCCTAGCGGGCGTGGCCGGAGCTTCAGCCGTGTCGGCGGCTGGTGACGAGCGCGGCGGTAGCAAGTGCAACGGCGACAACGAGCTACGGTGGCGATGGTAGTAGCAGCAGGAAACAACGAACCAAGCCTACAGGAGAGGGGTTTCGACCGGGAGCTCACCGCGGAGGCACACGGAGGCCCGTTGGTGGCTTAGGAGCTGCAGAGGCGATGGATCGATGAAGGGCAGCGGCGACGACCGAGGAAGAAGATGGCGTCGATCCGGTCGATGATGTGGCCTCCCGGCCTCGATCCGGCGGCGTAGTCGACGCTGCGGACAGCGAAGGCGCTGCTGGAAAGGTCCCAGCCTACGGGGCCGACAGAGAGCATGCGGATGATGAGAACCATGGCGCCGATGGCTCGGTAGTGCGCGAGGAAGGAGGCAGCGAGCGGGAGGAAAAGTGGCGAGGCTAGGGTTCTCCAGGGGGGTTTCGGTGGCCTTATCCATCCACACGACCGAGGGATCGCCGACGCGTGCACATCGCCGGCTATGGCGCCGGTGGATGAGCGTCACGCCCTCCCGTGAACAGGAGGAAGGAGAGGCTAGGCTGGGCTGGGTCATTTTGCCTAATGGGCCACGTGCCCAGTAGATTAGGTATTATGTTTCTCACCTCCTTTTGTTTATTGTTTTCCTTATTTATCTACTGTTTTGTATTTAGTTTAGGTACTAAATGATTTTAGTTAAAGTTGAAACTCCTCACATAATTACCTCCTGATATTTTAGGTGTTGTCCAAAAAGTTTGGGTTATTTAGAAATGTTTGAAACTAAGTTCGTATTTTAATGGGCATAATAAGTGATGCTTGTTCACTTTAATTGTTTCCAGGGGAAATCTAAAAATCCATTAAATGATAGTTCCTACATGGTAACCACTTAGTGAATATTTTCAACCCAACAAACATTTTAATTGACAGTTTTAAGAAATAAAAATTTGACTTGTTATTTGAAATTTGAATTTGACTCCGATTTCATCAAGTGGCAAATTGGCTTAATAAAACGTGATGACATGGTACATTAGGGTGGGTTACTGTAGCTTAATTATCCGGGGTCACAATTCTCCTCCGCTACAAGAAATCTCGTCCCGAGATTTAAGAGGTAGTGAAAGGGGGGAAGGTTTGGTAATGAATCTAGCGGGTCTTCTCATGCTGGCTTGCTCTTCTCGAAGAGGCCGGTCCAATACATTGATGTCTTCATTTCTCTGCTTCAAGTCATCAAGATAAAGTCGGTATCCTTTCTTCGGGGGGTTCCATCATACTTACGAAAGAATAAGGGGGTATTCTGGGAGAACGAACCTCTACAAGGTTGACTATCGGTCGATATCATCGGGGAAGGTGGCAGAAAGTAACTCTCAAATTGAATCTTAAGAAAATATCGAGAGTAAGGTAAGGAGGTATCATGGAAAGTTTCGAGCGGGCAGGCAATCGTTCAATGTCTGAAACGAACTGTTGAAGGGGTTTAGAGCAATGTGATTAAGCATTGCATCTGGTACCTGAATAGATCAACAGGCTGGTGGCCCGTGAATTACATACAAAGTCAAACGCGAGGAATAACTTTGACAACGGGGTGTATAGGAGAGTCAGGTTTTGATCCTGTGGAACTGTGGGTTATGGGCCCACCATGTGGTTGAAAGTAGGAAGGGGGCCGACATCTTGCACGGTCACGATAGTAAGGCGTGTCAGAGGGTAGCCTATCACTTATGTCGGCAACAACATCGATACCAAGGGCGAGGGATGAAGAGAACCATTTTCCTGCTCGTTGAACGAGGCGGGCCAATAGGCAAGGTTCTCGTCCATCGGTGGCTACCGGAATGTCATCAACAATAGTAACATGGTCTTACTGACAGAGCGGTACCACGAGGTGTTTACATAAGCAGGAGAATATTACTGCTTAGGTCATATAGATCACAAGAAAGGTTAAATCAAACAATGGAAAGGAAAATATGATTATCAGATTAAACAGAACAATGAAAAGGAAAATGTGTTAAAACACATATTTCAGGGATATATCCTTCCCAAGGACAAGCAGAGCATGATATCATGTCAGGATATAATTTTAGAAAACCCCTTAGGTAAGGGGAGAGAAATTTCAAGACATTACCCATACAACGGCGTTTGGATAATTGAGAAACAAACATCTTAGCATTGGGCTTCAAATGTTCTTGTTAAAAATCGGAGTACCACAGACATGCTTCGAGATAGCATTGACATGGTCTTCAAGCAAATGTCAGATTTTGGATACAAAGGATCCATCGGAAACAACTTATAGAATAAGTCTTACCATTTCCTCATGGAAGAATGGATAACCTTGCTGAAACTGAATATATAACAATAGGGCCTCTGGCCAGCTGTGCTAGGCACGACATCACCTTACCGGGTCACATAAAGACCGTTATTATAACTCTTGGAAATATGTTCCAACCATCATATCTGACCGAGATTCAGATCTGATTGGAGTGAGGATACCTCAGACTCAGGATGCCTGAGAAGAAAGGTGCAACACAAATTGTCGAGATGACATTGTAAGATTCTCGGGAAATAACGTACGGAAGCAAGGCTTCGAAACAAGAGTTCATCAGTAAACCAAAGAGAGGATGAGGAGGTGGCTGATGGACTCAGCGACAATTCAACTAGGTATCCCAAAAGATGGATCTCCACAATTATGTGGATAAGGAGATAGCATTTGTCAGATCAAATGATGTAATGAAGTATGCTCGAGTAAAACATACACAATTAAACATTGGTTGAAAGGTGCGCCCGAAATATGGGTTGGGTTGCATGACCAATGTCAGAATGGTGATTCAATAATCAATAGTCTAAGAATGAACGGCCGACCATTAACTTGAAAGCAATAGGGTTGATAGAAGGAAAGAATCCAAACAACACCGTTCACTTGTTGGAATCAACACGGGGACCAAGAAAGAATGGTGATGGTGAGAAGTATCACTTGTATTAAGAGTTCTCAAGAGGTAGTGAAATTCTCACAACATTGAGGTCATAAGAGATGTTAATGTCCCAAGGTAAAGAAGGGCAATTACTGGATATCAAGGAACTCAAGGTATATCACCAAACACGAACAAGCTTGTGTTGGTGGGAAGGCAATAAAGTGGTCGATGATAACACAGATCATCAAGGGCAAGGATGGTATTTCTCATCATGAATTCAATTGGTATCCTGGAAGAGCTCATAAGGTTGATGATGATCACGACGCACTTTGTCGAGAGATTTCAAGATGTAATCGATCGGCGATGACATCAAGTCAAATGAATGGTGAAGCGAATGATTATTGGAACCATAGTTATGGCACAAACTCAAGCTCAAGTTTGTTGTTCAAGGAGAAATGATATGATGAGGAAAATCAACATAAGCTTAGCTCATCGTCAAAAATTGTGCTCCGGGAAGAAGGACCAGGTAGTATAGTTAAAAAGTTGCACGATAATGATATGGCCGATCAGGCTAGGAATGACTTGAAGGATTAATAAATTTGTAAGCAGTGATGGGTCCAAATACTTGTTGAATCGCAATGTGAACTCGATTCAGTTATCGGTGTCTTTGAGTGTATAATAACTCAGAGCCCGTGAAAAATTGGAATCAATGGGAAGGTAGCACTTGATGAAGAACTCATAAGAAGTTATGCAGTTCCATGATAAACTTGAGATACCAGGGGTAATACTCGACACAAGATCAAAGTAAAGATTGGACGGGTGTATTGATCCATAGAAGACAATTGTTTTAACTTGTCCGAGAAATGGAATCAAAGAAGAACAATCATGGTCGGAACCACGGTTGCAAGGGATCAATTCACAGATACCATATGTTAGTTATCAAGGAAATAGTTATTATTACAAGAAGCTTCCATGATAGGATATACATCGCGTCCATGGGCATGAACACAAGGTTCAAGGTCGACTCCCACTTCCTCAATACATAATCTTTCATTCACTTCTCGCCTTCAACGAAATCGTGTGTTGAAATTTTATCTGACATAACACTAGTAGAGTATGACCCGTAGTAGTTTCCGGGTTCACACAGTTTAGAGAAGGCATATGTCCAACCCATCGGGCCTCTTAGGAACATATACCACAAACTTCAGGAGTA
>NW_021294792.1:0-1432 GCF_002162155.2 Triticum dicoccoides | reverse complement strand
TAAACCCAAACGCTTTGATCATCTCATCAAAGCGAATGTTCCAACTCCGAGATGCTTGCACCAGCCCATAAATGGATCGCTGGATCTTGCATACTTTGTTAGCATTCTTAGGATCGACAAAACCCTCCGGCTGCATCATATACAGTTCTTCCTTAAGATGCCCGTTAAGGAATGCCATTTTGACGTCCATCTGCCATATCTCATAATCATAGTATGCGGCAATTGCTAACATGATTCGGACGGACTTAAGCTTTGCTACGGGAGAGAAAGTCTCATCGTAGTCAATCCCTTGAACTTGCCGATAACCCTTAGCGACAAGTCGAGCTTTATAGATGGTGACATTACCATCCGCGTCCGTCTTCTTCTTAAAGATCCATTTGTTTTCTATCGCTCGCCGATCATCGGGCAAGTCAGTCAAAGTCCATACTTTGTTTTCATACATGGATTCTATCTCGGACTTCATGGCTTCTAGCCATTTGTTGGAATCTGGGCCCGCCATTGCTTCTTCATAGTTCGAAGGTTCATCGTTGTCCAACAACATGATTTCCAGGACAGGGTTGCTGTACCACTCTGGTGCGGAACGTGTCCTTGTGGACCTACGAAGTTTAGTAGCAACTTGATCCGAAGTACCTTGATCATCATCATTGTTTTCCTCTTCAGTTGGTGTAGGCATCACAGGAACATTTTCCTGAGCTGCACTACTATCCCGTTCAAGAGGTAGTACTTCATCGAGTTCTACTTTCCTCCCACTTACTTCTTTCGAGAGAAACTCTTTTTCCAGAAAGGATCCGTTCTTGGCAACAAAGATCTTGCCTTTGGATCTTAAGTAGAAGGTATACCCAATGTTTTCTTTAGGGTATCCTATGAAGACGCATTTTTCCGACTTGGGTTCGAGCTTTTCAGGTTGAAGTTTCTTGACATAAGCATTGCATCCCCAAACTTTTAGAAACGACAGCTTAGGTTTCTTCCCAAACCATAATTCATATGGTGTCGTCTCAACGGATTTAGACGGTGCCCTATTTAAAGTGAATGTAGCTGTCTCTAGAGCGTATCCCCAAAATGATAGCGGTAAATCGGTAAGAGACATCATAGATCGCACCATATCCAATAGAGTGCGATTACGACGTTCGGACACACAGTTACATTGAGGTGTTCCAGGCAGCGTGAGTTGTGAAACGATTCCACATTTTCTTAAGTGTGTACCAAATTCGTGACTTAAATATTCTCCTCCACGATCCGATCGTAAGAATTTTATCTTTCGGTCACGTTGATTCTCTACTTCATTCTGAAATTACTTGAACTTTTCAAAGGTCTCAGACTTGTGTTTCATCAAGTAGACATACCCATATCTACTCAAGTCATCAGTGAGAGTGAGAACATAACGATATCCTCCACGAGCCTCAACGCTCATTGGACCGCACACATCGGTATG
>NW_021294791.1:0-1113 GCF_002162155.2 Triticum dicoccoides | reverse complement strand
GCAACTTGATGAACCTTTGATGTGTCATTGATAAAATATGCATGTGTGCAGTTCATTGTTTAATTTATATTGTTTGTAGCTAGTTAGTTTAACAAATGCATGATGGTTAATTATATATTTTATATTATAATAATGCAGATGAATCGGCAATGGATGTACGGTAACCGACTCTCCGGCGAGTTCACTACGGGTTTGAAAGATTTCCTCGTAGTGGCTAATGCGAACAAGCAGGGGGGTTTTGTTATCTGTCCATGTGTTATCTGTAAGAATCAGAAGGGTTACTCTTCCTCAAGAGATGTTCACATGCATCTGCTTCGGCACGGTTTCATGCCAAGCTATAATTGTTGGACCAAGCATGGAGAAAGAGGGGTTATAATGAAAGAAGATGAAGAAGGGGATGATTTCATCGATGAAAGCTATCTTGCTCATTTCGGTGATACTTTCATGGAGGATGCTGAAGGTGAAGGGGAAGGTGAAGAAGAGGCACGTGATGATCCCGTTGATGATCTTGGTCGGACCATTGCTGATGCACGGAGACGCTGCGAAACTGAAAAGGAGAGGGAGAATTTGGATCGCATGTTAGAGGATCACAGAAAGGCGCTGTACCCCGAATGCGATGATGGTCTGAAAAAGCTGGGCTGGACACTGGATTTGCTGAAATGGAAGGCAGAGGCAGGTGTAGCTGACTCGGCATTTGAAAACTTGCTGAAAATGTTGAAGAATATGTTTCCAAAGGATAACGAGTTGCCCGCCAGTACGTACGAAGCAAAGAAGGTTGTCTGCCCTCTAGGTTTAGAGGTTCTGAAGATACATGCATGCATCAACGACTGCATCCTCTACCGCGGTGAATACGAGAATTTGAATGAATGCCCGGTATGCACTGCATTGCGTTATAAGATCAGAGGCGATGACCCTGGTGACGATGTTGAGGGCCAGAAACCCAGGAAGAGGGTTCCCGCCAAGGTGATGTGGTATGCTCCTATAATACCACGGTTGAAACGTCTGTTCAGGAACAAAGAGCATGCCAAGTTGTTGCGATGGCACAAAGAGGACCGTAAGTCGGACGGGGAGTTGAGACACACCGCAGATGGAACGCAATGGAGAAAGATCGAC
>NW_021294790.1:0-949 GCF_002162155.2 Triticum dicoccoides | reverse complement strand
AGAATTGGCCCAAACTGTGAGTGTTGAGGACAGACACGCAAACGCACCCCGGGAATTGTCAATCATGGAAATCGCTCTGGGACGCCAAAATGGTGAATAATCGTGCACGAAATGGACCAGAGTCGACCAAAATTGTGTGTTGATGACTGACATGTAAACGCACCACGGAGTTCGTCAATCGTGGAAATCACTGCGGGACGCCCAAAACTAATTAATAGTGCAAGAAACGGGCCAAAATCGGCCCAAACTGCGATTGTTGATCATCGACACGTAAGCGCACCATGGGGTTCAACAACCATGGAAATCGCTTTGGGGCCCCAAAACGGTGAGTAATAGTCGACGAAACGGGCCAGAAGCGGCCCAAAATGCGAGTGTTGCTAACCGACACATAAACGCACCCCGGTGTTCGCCGATCATGGAAATCACACCGGGACGCCAAAACAGAGTAATAGTCCAAGAAACGGGCCACAATTGGCAAAAACTATGAATGTTGATGACAGACACGTAAGTGCACCTTGGAGTTCAACAACCATGGAAATCGCTCTGGGACCCCAAAGTGGCGAGTAATAGTGCACGAAATGGACCAGAATCGGCCAAAATTGTGAGTGTTGATGACCGAAACGTAAACGCACCACGGGGTTCGTAAATTGTGGAAATCACTCCAGGACCCCCGAAACTAAGTAATAGTCCAAGAAATGGGCCAAAAATCGGCCCAAACTGCGATTGTTGATGACATACATGTAAGCGCACCTTGGGGTTCAACAACTATGGAAATCTCTTCGGGACCCCAAAACGGTGAGTAATAGTCCACGAAACGAGTCAGAATCGACAAAAACCATGAGTGTTGATGACCGATACGTAAACGCACCCCGGGGTTTGTTAATCAAGGAAAGCACTCCGGGACCCCAAACCTGTGAGTAATAGTCCATGAAACGGGCCAGAATCGGCC
>NW_021294789.1:0-2672 GCF_002162155.2 Triticum dicoccoides | reverse complement strand
ATGACCAACACGTAAGCACACCTTGGAGTTCGACAACCATGGAAATCGCTTTGGGACCCCAAAACGGTGAGTAATAGTCCATGAAACGGGCCAGAATCGGCCAAAACTGCAAGTGTGGATGACCAACACGTAAGCACACCTTGGGGTTCAACAACTATGAAAATCGCTTCGGGACCCCAAAACGTTGAGTAATAGTCCACGAAACGGGTCAGAATTGGACAAAACTGTGAGAGTTGAAGACCAACACGTAAACGCACCCTGGGGTTCGTCAATTGTGGAAATGACTCCGGGACCCCAATACAGAGTAATAGTCCACGAAACATGCCAGAATCGGCCAAAACTGTGATTGTTGATGACCGATACGTAAGCACACCTTGGGATTCAACAACTATGGAAATCGCTTTGGGACCCCAAAACGGTGAAATATAGTCCACGAAACGGGTCAGAATTGGACAAAACTGTCAGTGTTGACGACGGACACATAAACGCACCCCGGGGTTCATCAATCGTGGAAATCGCTCTGGGTCCCCAAAACGCTGAGTAATAGTGCACGAAACCGCGAGTAATAATCCATGAAACGAGAATCGCTTTGGGACCCCAAAACGACGAGTAATAGTCCATGAAACGGGCCATAAACGGCCGAAACCGCGAGTGTTGATGATCGACACGTAAGCGCACCTTGGAGTTCGATAACCACGAAAATCACTCCGGGACCCCGTAACGGTGAGTAATAGTGCATGAAACTGGCCAGAATCGGCCAAAACTGCGAGTGTTGATGACCAACACGTAAGCACACCTTGGGGTTCAGCAACTATGGAAATCACTACGGGACCCGAAAACGATGAGTAATAGTCCACGAAACGGGTCATAATTGGACAAAACTGTGAGTGTTAACGACTGACGCATAAATGCACCCCGGGGTTCATGAATCGTGGAAATCGCTCTGGGTCCCCAAAACGCTGACTAATAGTCCATGAAACGAGAATCGCTTTGGGGTCCCAAAACGGTGAGTAATAGTCCATGAAACGGGCAAGAAACGGCCGAAACCGCGAGTGTTGATGATCGACATGTAAGTGCACCTTGGAGTTCGATAACCATGGAAATCACTCCGGGACCCCGAAATGGTGAGTAATAGTGCATGAAGCGGGCCAGAATCGGCCAAAACTGCCAGTGTTGATGATCAACACGTAAACACATCTTGGGGTTCAACAACTATGGAAATCGCTTCGGGACCCGAAAATGATGAGTAATAGTCCACGAAACGGGTCAGAATTGGACAGAACTGTGAGTGTTGACAACTGACACATAAACGCACCCCGGGGTTCATCAATCGTGGAAATCGCTCTGGGTCCCCAAAATGGCGAGTAATAGTCCACAAAACGGACAAGAATCGGCCAAATATGTGAGTGTTGATGATCGACATGTAAACACACCCCGAGGTTCGTCAATCGTGGAAATGACTCCGGGACCCCAAAACAGAGTAATAGTCCAAGAAACGGGCCAGAATCAGCCCGAACTGTGATTGTTGATGACCGACACATAAGCGCACCTTGGAGTTCGACAACCATGGAAATCGCTATGGGGCCCAAAAACGGTGACTAATAGTCCATGAAACGGGCCAAAATCGGCCAAAACTGCAAGTGTTGATGACCAACACGTAAGCACACCTTGGGGTTCAACAACTATGGAAATCGCTTCGGGACCCGAAAACGATGAGTAATAGTCCGCGAAATGTGTCATAATTGGACAAAACTGTGAGTGTTAACGACTGACACATAAACGCACCCCGGGGTTCATCAATCGTGGAAATCGCTCTGGGTCCCCAAAAGGCTGAGTAATAGTCCACGAAACGGACAAGAATCGGCCAAATATGTGAGTGTTGATGATCGCCACGTAAACGCACCCCGAGGTTCGTCAATCATGGAAATGACTCCGGGACCCCCAAACAGAGTAATAGTCCAAGAAACGGGCGAGAATCAGCCCGAACTGTGATTGTTGATGACCAACACGTAAGCACACCTTGGAGTTCGACAACCATGGAAATCGCTTTGGGACCCCAAAACGGTGAGTAATAGTCCATGAAACGGGCCAGAATCGGCCAAAACTGCAAGTGTGGATGACCAACACGTAAGCACACCTTGGGGTTCAACAACTATGAAAATCGCTTCGGGACCCCAAAACGTTGAGTAATAGTCCACGAAACGGGTCAGAATTGGACAAAACTGTGAGAGTTGAAGACCAACACGTAAACGCACCCTGGGGTTCGTCAATTGTGGAAATGACTCCGGGACCCCAATACAGAGTAATAGTCCACGAAACATGCCAGAATCGGCCAAAACTGTGATTGTTGATGACCGATACGTAAGCACACCTTGGGATTCAACAACTATGGAAATCGCTTTGGGACCCCAAAACGGTGAAATATAGTCCACGAAACGGGTCAGAATTGGACAAAACTGTCAGTGTTGACGACGGACACATAAACGCACCCCGGGGTTCATCAATCGTGGAAATCGCTCTGGGTCCCCAAAACGCTGAGTAATAGTGCACGAAACCGCGAGTAATAATCCATGAAACGAGAATCGCTTTGGGACCCCAAAACGACGAGTAATAGTCCATGAAACGGGCCATAAACGGCCGAAACCGCGAGTGTTGATGATCGACACGTAAGC
>NW_021294788.1:0-1685 GCF_002162155.2 Triticum dicoccoides | reverse complement strand
CCCTTGGTCCACTCGGTTTTGTATACCGGCTGAACATATCAGCTGATGGTGACCTTGGTCGTTTCAGATGAGTCGGTCGATTGAAACTAGAACCAGCCGACTGGTTAGCATACTTGGACAGCAACATATCAAAAGTTGGCTTGATCCGCTTGCGCTGCACTTTAGCTTCATTCTTCTTCCACTTGCCAACTTCTGGACTATTGGGCTTGACAAATTTAACACGAGTGTTTTCTTGCACTCGCGGTTGCCCCCCGAGTGTAGGATTCTTGATGGTGATTTTGATCACTTCCTTGCCATCGGGTTGCTTATCAAGCACAACATGTCTCCCCAAGACCTTGTTGTCCTCCTTGTCTTTCCTGGGCTCACCAACAATGACATTAGCTTTATTAGCAGATTCGGCTACCTCTGGCCGAATGAGTAGCTTCCTCCCCTCCAAATCCATGGTATTCATTGGAAATGGTTGTTTATCAACTTGCATCTCAGAAAAGTTCAATCGTCCGTCATTAATGGCCGATTGTATCTGTCGTCGAAAAACATTGCAATCGTTAGTAGCATGAGAAAAAGAATTATGATACTTGCAATAAGCACGCCGTTTTAGTTCTTCAAACGGCGGTAAAGTATGAGATATTCTAATAATCTTAGCCTGCAGCAAAGCATCAAATATTCTATCACACTTAGCAACGTTAAAAGTAAACTTCATCTCTTCATCACGATTCTTATGAATCGGTTTCAGATCATTGCAAGTAAAGGGTTTGGCCTTAGATGGCCAAACAAATTCAGTAGAAAAAACATCACCCTCATCGTCCGAGTGATCACTATCATATTCCACCATATTCATCTTTGGACGATCGGCTTTGTATCTATGCAATTCTTTGAGGTCTTTGCTTCGGCTTTCCTGAGCCAAAGCCCTTTGTAAGACTTGGTTGATATTTAAGAACTCGTAGCCCTCTAGCTTTTCTCTAATGGGAGTTCTCAAACCACTCAGCACTAGGTCTGCCAAGTCCCTCTCGGTTATTACCAAACTAAAACACCAGTTTTTTGTTTCTCTGAATCTCTTGACGTAATCGGAGACCGATTCATCATGTTTCTGTTTAACCGATGTTAGATGTGACAACTTGAGTTCATTGTCGCCGCTATAAAAGTGATCATGAAACTTCTGCTCTAGCTGTGACCAAACCCGAATGGAACCATGGGGTAAAGAAGAAAACCATGAAAATGCAGTACCAGTTAATGATAAAGGAAATAAACGCACTTTCAATTCATTCAATGAGCCTGCCTCACCCAATTGTGCTAAATATTGACTAACATGCTCCCATGTGGTTTTTGTGCCTTCTCCATTAAATTTAACAAAATCAGGAATTTTATATCCTGGAGGGCACTGGATGGCATCAAAGTACTCGGGGTACGGCTTTTGGTAAATCCGATTCCGAGGTAACTCAACTCCAAAATTTTCTCGAAGCATCTTAGCCATCTCCTCCCTAAGATTAGCTAGACCATCATCCATAGTGGAGGATGAAGCTAGTGGCAGTGGCATAGGAGGAGTAGGGTTACTAGCTGCAGGTAAAAATTGTGACATGTATGTCGACCCATAATTTGGTAATGGTCTAGTGGATGTAGCTATAGGTAGGGTTTGGTTCGGCGTTACCACCGAACCTGGCATGCTCATAATAGGATTAATGGGTGCA
>NW_021294787.1:0-1040 GCF_002162155.2 Triticum dicoccoides | reverse complement strand
CCCTGGTCAAGGCGCACCAAGATCCCCCCTTAGAAGGAATAAGATCATATCCCGAAGGGATAAGATCAAGATCCCTAAAAAGGGGGGATAACAATCGGTGGGGAAGGAAATGATGGGATTTCTTTCCTCCCACCTTGGCCAACGCCCCAATGGACTTGGAGGGCAAGAAACCAGCCCCTCCACCCCTATATATAGTGGGGAGGCGCATGGGAGCTTAACACAAGCCAAGGCGCAGCCCCTCCCCTCCCCAACACCTCTCCTCCTCCGTATATGCTTGGCGAAGCCCTGTCGGAGTACTGCTGCACCAACTACACCACGCCGTCGTGCTCCCGTTGGAGCAATCTTCCTCAACCTCTCCTTCCCCCTTGCTGGATCAAGAAGGAGGAGACGTCTCCCATCCCGTACGTGTGTTGAACGCGGAGGTGTTGTCCGTTCAGCACTTGGACATCGGTGATCCGAATCACGTTCGAGTACGACTCCATCATCACCATCCCCTTGGCTAGCTTCCGCTCGTGATCTACAAGTGGTATGTAGATGCAAACTCTCTCCCTTGACTCATTGCTTAGATTAACTCATAGATGGATCTTGGTGAAACCGTAGGAAAAATTTTAATTTTCTGCAACGTTCCCCAACAGTGGCATCATGAGCTAGGTCTATGCGTAGTTCTCTTTGCACGAGTAGAACACAATTTTGTTGTGGGCGTGGATTTTGTCATCTTACTTGCCTCTACTAGTCTTTTCTTGCTTCGGCAGTATTGTGGGATGAAGCGGCCCGGACCAACCTTACACGTACGCTTACGTGAGACCGGTTCCACCGACTGACATGCACTAGTTGCATAAGGTGGCTGGCGGGTGTCTGTCTCTCCCACTTTAGTTGGAGCGGATTCGATGAAAAGGGCCCTTATGAAGGGTAAATAGAAGTTGACAAAATCACGTTGTGGTTATTCGTAGGTAAGAAAACGTTCTTGCTAGAACCCAATTGCAGCCACGTAAAAGATGCAACAACAATTAGAGGACGTCTAACTTGTTTTTGCAGCGATT
>NW_021294786.1:0-573 GCF_002162155.2 Triticum dicoccoides | reverse complement strand
CACCCCCCGTTTCATATTCATATTCATTTTAAAAAAATAATAATAATAAAGTGTAGACTACAATTGTTGTTAAACAACAATTATTACTGTTTTTTTAAAAAATAGTACTGTTTCATATTCATATTCATTTTCTAAAAAATTATTAGATGCAACAAAAAATAAAAATAAATTACTTATGGCGCACCTCTGGCTAGTGCGCCATTGCTATATGTAAAAAAAAATACTAATGGCGCACCGACGGCGGGTGCGCCATTAGCAAGATTCCCCCCTAGCTAATTCCCTCCCTCTCGCCAGATTCCCCCCGCTGCCCCGACCCACGCCAGCCGCCCCTGCGCCTCCGTCTTCGTCGCCGCCCCCAGTCAGCCCCTGCCCTGCCCACCATCGCCGTCCGCTCCCAATCCACCCCTCCCTTGCCTTCACCGCACCCACCCACCCCCTCCCTCGCCTTCCCAGCCCTCGAAACCCTAGAAACCTGCGGCACCTCTTCGCTCAAGCTCCACCGTGCGAGGCGATAGGCAAGGCGGCGGGCGGAATCTGCTTCAACACCGGGCCAGCGAGCCACGGAAGCAGGGC
>NW_021294785.1:0-2068 GCF_002162155.2 Triticum dicoccoides | reverse complement strand
AATATGCCAACCCAACAAGTACCTTCGGAGACACCTGTAGAGCACCTTTATAATCACCCAGTTACGTTGTGATGTTTGGTAGCACACAAAGTGTTCCTCCGGTAAACGGGAGTTGCATAATCATAGTGATAGGAACATGTATAAGTCATGAAGAAAGCAATAGCAACATACTAAATGATCAAGTGCTAAGCTAACTGAATGGGTCAAGTCAATCACATCATTCTCCTAATGACGTGATCCCATTAATCAAATGACAACTCTTTGTCTATGCCTAGGAAACATAACCATCTTTGATCAACGAGCTAGTCAAGTAGAGGCATACTAGTGACACTCTGTTTGTCTATGTATTCACACATGTATCATGTTTCCGGTTAATACAATTCTAGCATGAATAATAAACATTTATCATGATATAAGGAAATAAATAATAACTTTATTATTGGCTCTAGGGCATATTTCCTTTAGTCTCCCACTTGCACTGGAGTCAATAATCTAGATTACACAGTAATGATTCTAACACCCATGGAGCCTTGGTGCTGATCATGTTTTGCTTGTGGAAGAGGCTTAGTCAACGGGTCTGCAACATTCAGATCCGTATGTATCTTGCAAATCTCTATGTCTCCCACCTAGACTTGATCCTGGATGGAGTTGAAGCGTCTCTTGATGTGCTTGGTTCTCTTGTGAAATCTGGATTCCTTTGCCAAAGCAATTGCACCAGTATTGTCACAAAGGGTTTTCATTGGACCCGATGCACTACGTATGACACCTAGATCGGATACGAACTCCTTCATCCAGACTCCTTCATTTGCTGCTTCCGAAGCAGCTATGTATTCCTCTTCACATGTAGATCCCGCTACGACGCTTTGTTTAGAACTGCACCAACTGACAGCTCCACTTTCAATAAAAACACGTATCCGGTTTGCGATTTAGAATCGTCCGGATCAGTGTCAAAGCTTGCATCGACGTAACCATTTACGACGAGCTCTTTCTCACCTCCATAAACGAGAAACATATCCTTCATCCTTTTCAGGTATTTCAGGATGTTCTTGACCGTTGTCCAGTGATCCACTCCTGGATTACGTTGGTACCTCCCTGCTAAACTAATAGCAAGGCACACATCAGGTCCGGTACACAACATTGCATACATGATAGAGCCTATTGCTGAAACATAGGGAACATCTTTCATTTTCTCTCTATCTTATGCAGTGGTCGGGCATTGAGTCTTACTCAACTTCACACCTTGTAACACAGGCAAGAACCCTTTCATTGCTTGATCCGTTTTGAACTTCTTCAAAACTTTGTCAAGGTATGTGCTTTGTGAAAGTCCAATTAAGCGTCTCGATCTATCTCTATAGATCATGATGCCCAATATATAAGCAGCTTCACCGGGGTCCTTCATTGAAAAACTCTTATTCAAATATCCTTTTATGCTATCCAGAAATTCTATATCATTTCCAATCAACAATATGTCATCCACATATAATATCAGAAATGTTACAGAGCTCCCACTCACTTTCTTGTAAATACAGGCTTCTCCAAAAGTCTGTATAAAACCATATGCTTTGATCACACTATCAAAATGTTTATTCCAACTCCGAGAGGCTTGCACCGGTCCATAAATGGATCGCTGGAGCTTGCACACTTTGTTAGCTCCCTTTGGATCGACAAAACCTTCCGGTTGAATCATATACAACTCTTCTTCCAGAAATCCATTCAGGAATGCAGTTTTGACATCCATTTGCTAAATTTCATAATCATAAAATGCGGCAATTGCTAACATGATTCGGACAGACTTAAGCATCGCTACAGGTGAGAAGGTCTCATCGTACTCAATCCCTTGAACTTGTCGAAAACCTTTTGCAACAAGTCGAGCTTTATAGACAGTAACATTACCGTCAGCGTCAGTCTTCTTCTTGAAGATCCATTTATTCTCGATGGCTTGCCGATCATGAGGCAAGTCAACCAAAGTCCACACTGTGTTCTCATACATGGATCCCATCTCAGATTTCATGGCCTCAAGCCATTTTGCGGAATCTGGGCTCACCATCGCTTCTTCATAGTTCGTAAG
>NW_021294784.1:0-2069 GCF_002162155.2 Triticum dicoccoides | reverse complement strand
AATATGCCAACCCAACAAGTACCTTCGGAGACACCTGTAGAGCACCTTTATAATCACCCAGTTACGTTGTGATGTTTGGTAGCACACAAAGTGTTCCTCCGGTAAACGGGAGTTGCATAATCATAGTGATAGGAACATGTATAAGTCATGAAGAAAGCAATAGCAACATACTAAATGATCAAGTGCTAAGCTAACTGAATGGGTCAAGTCAATCACATCATTCTCCTAATGACGTGATCCCATTAATCAAATGACAACTCTTTGTCTATGCCTAGGAAACATAACCATCTTTGATCAACGAGCTAGTCAAGTAGAGGCATACTAGTGACACTCTGTTTGTCTATGTATTCACACATGTATCATGTTTCCGGTTAATACAATTCTAGCATGAATAATAAACATTTATCATGATATAAGGAAATAAATAATAACTTTATTATTGGCTCTAGGGCATATTTCCTTTAGTCTCCCACTTGCACTGGAGTCAATAATCTAGATTACACAGTAATGATTCTAACACCCATGGAGCCTTGGTGCTGATCATGTTTTGCTTGTGGAAGAGGCTCAGTCAACGGGTCTGCAACATTCAGATCCGTATGTATCTTGCAAATCTCTATTTCTCCCACCTAGACTTGATCCTGGATGGAGTTGAAGCGTCTCTTGATGTGCTTGGTTCTCTTGTGAAATCTGGATTCCTTTGCCAAAGCAATTGCACCAGTATTGTCACAAAGGGTTTTCATTGGACCCGATGCACTACGTATGACACCTAGATCGGATACGAACTCCTTCATCCAGACTCCTTCATTTGCTGCTTCCGAAGCAGCTATGTATTCCTCTTCACATGTAGATCCCGCTACGACGCTTTGTTTAGAACTGCACCAACTGACAGCTCCACTGTTCAATAAAAACACGTATCCGGTTTGCGATTTAGAATCGTCCGGATCAGTGTCAAAGCTTGCATCGACGTAACCATTTACGACGAGCTCTTTCTCACCTCCATAAACGAGAAACATATCCTTCATCCTTTTCAGGTATTTCAGGATGTTCTTGACCGTTGTCCAGTGATCCACTCCTGGATTACGTTGGTACCTCCCTGCTAAACTAATAGCAAGGCACACATCAGGTCCGGTACACAACATTGCATACATGATAGAGCCTATTGCTGAAACATAGGGAACATCTTTCATTTTCTCTCTATCTTATGCAGTGGTCGGGCATTGAGTCTTACTCAACTTCACACCTTGTAACACAGGCAAGAACCCTTTCATTGCTTGATCCGTTTTGAACTTCTTCAAAACTTTGTCAAGGTATGTGCTTTGTGAAAGTCCAATTAAGCGTCTCGATCTATCTCTATAGATCATGATGCCCAATATATAAGCAGCTTCACCGGGGTCCTTCATTGAAAAACTCTTATTCAAATATCCTTTTATGCTATCCAGAAATTCTATATCATTTCCAATCAACAATATGTCATCCACATATAATATCAGAAATGTTACAGAGCTCCCACTCACTTTCTTGTAAATACAGGCTTCTCCAAAAGTCTGTATAAAACCATATGCTTTGATCACACTATCAAAATGTTTATTCCAACTCCGAGAGGCTTGCACCGGTCCATAAATGGATCGCTGGAGCTTGCACACTTTGTTAGCTCCCTTTGGATCGACAAAACCTTCCGGTTGAATCATATACAACTCTTCTTCCAGAAATCCATTCAGGAATGCAGTTTTGACATCCATTTGCTAAATTTCATAATCATAAAATGCGGCAATTGCTAACATGATTCGGACAGACTTAAGCATCGCTACAGGTGAGAAGGTCTCATCGTACTCAATCCCTTGAACTTGTCGAAAACCTTTTGCAACAAGTCGAGCTTTATAGACAGTAACATTACCGTCAGCGTCAGTCTTCTTCTTGAAGATCCATTTATTCTCGATGGCTTGCCGATCATGAGGCAAGTCAACCAAAGTCCACACTGTGTTCTCATACATGGATCCCATCTCAGATTTCATGGCCTCAAGCCATTTTGCGGAATCTGGGCTCACCATCGCTTCTTCATAGTTCGTAAG
>NW_021294783.1:0-1070 GCF_002162155.2 Triticum dicoccoides | reverse complement strand
GAGGTTGGGCTACCATCAAATCAAAATCAGAAACGGGGACATTCCTAAAACGGCCTTTGTTACTCGTTATGGCCAATACGAGTACACCGTCATGTCCTTCGGATTAACCAACGCTCCAGCCACCTTTTCTCGGTTAATGAACTCAATCTTCATGGAGTATTTGGATAAATTCGTCGTGGTTTACCTCGATGATATACTCATCTACTCCAAGAACGAGGAAGAACATGCCGAACATCTAAGGCTAGTGTTGCAGAAACTTCGAGAGCATCGCCTTTATGCCAAATTTTCTAAATGTGAATTCTGGTTGTCAGAAGTGACCTATTTGGGTCATGTAATATCTGGTAAAGGTATTGCTGTTAACCCTGAGCGAGTTCAAGCCGTCCTTAATTGGACTCCACCTGAATCGGTCAAGCAAGTTCGGAGTTTTCTGGGCTTAGCGAGCTATTGTCGTCACTTTGTCGAGAACTTCTCCAAAGTTGCCAAACCTCTAACCGAACTCCTCAAGAAAGATAAGAAGTTCGAGTGGACTCCACAATGTGAGCACAGCTTTCAGGAACTGAAAAGACGCCTGACCTCTGCTCCCGTACTGGTACCGCCAGACTTCTCCAAGGACTTTGTTATCTACTGCGACGCGTCGCGACAAGGACTAGGTTGCATTCTCATGCAAGATCGACACGTAATTGCCTACGCTTCACGGCAATTGCACCCACATGAGGAGAATTATCCCACTCATGATCTAGAGCTTGCAGCCGTAGTCTATGCACTTAAAACCTGGCGACATTACCTCCTCGGTAACCGTTGCGAAATATTCACTGATCACCAAAGCCTGAAGTACATTTTCACCCAACCGGATCTAAATCTCAGGCAAAGACGTTGGGTTGAATTGATCACAGACTTCGACTTAGGAATAACCTACACCCCAGGGAAAGCCAACGTCATGGCTGATGCGCTAAGTCGTAAATCTTATTGTAACAATCTGATGCTACAACAAAGTCAACCGCTTCTCCATGAGGAATTTCGGAAGCTTAACCTTCACATTGTATCTCAAGGTTTTCTTTCCACCTTGGTGG
>NW_021294782.1:0-907 GCF_002162155.2 Triticum dicoccoides | reverse complement strand
GGTCAGAATCGACCAAAACCGCGAGTGTTGATGACCGGCACGTAAACGCACCCCAGGGTTCGTTAATCGTGGAAATCACTGTGGGACCCCAAAACAGTGAGTAATATTCCATGAAACAGGGCAGAATCGGCCAAAACTGCGAGTGTTGATGATCAACACGTAAACGCACCCCAGGGTTCGTTAATCGTGGAAGTCACTCCGAGACCCCAAAACAGTGAGTAATAGTCCATGAAATGGGCCAGGATCGGCCAAAACTGTCAATGTTGATGACCTACACGTAAGCCCACCTTGGGGTTCAACAAGCATGGAAATCACTTTGTGACCCCAAAACAGTGAGTAATAGTCCACGAAACTTGTCAGAATCAACAAAAACCGCGAGTCTTGATGACCGACACGTAAACGCACCCCAGGGTTTGTTAATCAATGAAAATGCTCCGGGCCCCGAAAACAGTGAGTAATAGTCCATGAAATGGGCCAGAATCGGCCAAAACTATGGGTGTTGTTGACCGTCACGTAAGCACACCTTGGGGTTCGACAAGCATGGAAATCACTTCGGGACCCCCAAACGTTGAGTAATAGTCCATGAAACGGGTCAGAATCGACAAAAACCGCGAGTGTTGATGACCGACACGTAAACGCACCCCAGGGTTCGTTAATCGTGGAAATCACTCCAGGACCCCAAAACAGTGAGTAATAGTCCACGAAACGGGTCAGAATCGACAAAAACTGCGAGTGTTAATGACCGGCACGTAAACGCACCCCAGGGTTTGTTAATCGTTGAAATCACTCCGGGACTCCAAAACAGTGAGTGTCCATGAAACGGGCCAGAATCGGCCAAAACTGTCAGTGTTGATGACCGGCACGTAAACGCACCCCAGGGTTCGTTAATCGTGGAAATCACTCCGGG
>NW_021294781.1:0-2011 GCF_002162155.2 Triticum dicoccoides | reverse complement strand
TTCATAACGTCTGCATCTGCTCCTGCAATAGGTCTGTCACCTAGCGGTGCATTAAGGACACAATTCTTCTGTGCAACAATGAGGATAAACCTCAGATCACGGATCCAATCCGCATCATTTCTACTAACATCTTTCAACACAGTTTTCTCTAGGAACATATCAAAATAAACATATGAAAGCAACAACGCGACCTATTGATCTACAACGTAATTTGAAAAATACTATCAGGACTAAGTTCATGATAAATTTAAGTTCAATTAATCATATTACTTAAGAACTCCCACTTAGACAGACATCTCTCTAGTCATCTAAGTGATCACGTGATCCAAGTCAACTAAACCATGTCCGATCATCACGTGAGATGGAGTAGTTTTCAATGGTGAACAACACTATGTTGATCATATCTATTATATGATTCACGTTGGGCCTTTCGGTCTCCGTGTTCTGATGCCAGATCTATATATGCTAGGCTCGTCAAGTTTAACCTGAGTATTCCGCGTGTGCAACTGTTTTGCACCCGTTGTATTTGAACGTAGAGCCTATCACACCCGATCATCACGTGGTGTCTTAGCACGAAGAACTTTCGCAACGGTGCATACTCAGGGAGAACACTTCTTGATAATTAGTGAGAGATCATCTTAAAATGCTACCGTCAATCAAAGCAAGATAAGATGCATAAAGCATAAACATCACATGCAATCAATATAAGTGATATGATATGGCCATCATCTTGTCCTTGTGATCTCCATCTCCGAAGCACTGTCATGATCACCATCGTCACTGGCGCGACACCTTGATCTCCATCGTAGCATCGTTGTCGTTTCGGCATCTATTGCTTCTACGACCATCGCTACCACTTAGTGATAAAGTAAAGCAATTACGAGGCGCTTGCATTTCATACAATAAAGCGACAACCATATGGCTCCTGCTAGTTGCCAATAACTCGGTTACAAAACATGATCATCTCATACAATAAAATATAGCATCACGTCTTGACCATATCACATCACAACATGCCCTACAAAAACAAGTTAGATGTCCTCTACTTTGTTTTTGCAAATTTTATGTGGCTGCTACGGGCTGAGCAAGAACCGTTCTTAACTACGCATCAAAACCACAATGATAGTTCGTCAAGTTAGTGCTGTTTTAACCTTCTCAAGGACCGGGCGTAGCCACACTCGGTTCAACTAAAGTTGGAGAAACTGACACCCGCCAGCCACCTGTGTGCAAAGCACGTCGGTAGAACCAGTCTCGCGTAAGCGTACACGTAATGTCGGTCCGGGCCGCTTCATCCAACAATACCACCGAACCAAAGCATGACATGCTGGTAAGCAGTATGACTTGTATCGCCCACAACTCACTTGTGTTCTACTCATGCATATAACATCTACGCATAAAACCTGGCTCGGATGCCACTGTTGTTGAATGTAGTAATTTAAAAAAAAATTCCTACGCACACGCAAGATTAGGGTGATGCATAGCAACGAGAGGGGAGAGTGTTGTCCACGTACCCTCGTAGACCGAAAGCAGAAGCGTTAGAACAACGCGGTTGATGTAGTCGTACGTCTTCACGACCCGACCGATCAAGCACCGAAACTACGACACCTCCGAGTTCTAGCACAAGTTCAGCTCAATGACGTTCCCCGTACTCCGATCCAGCAGAATGTTGGGGAAGAGTTCCGTCAGCACAACGGCGTGGTGACGATCTTGATGTTCTACCGTCGCAGGGCTTCGCCTAAGCACCGCTACAATATTATCGAGGACTATGGTGGAGGGGGGCACCGCACACGGCTAAGAGATCAAGAGATCAATTGTTGTGTCTTTGGGGTGCCCCATGCCCCCGTATATAAAGGAGCAATGGGGAGGCGGCCGGCCAAGGAGGAGAGCACGCCAAGGGGTGGGAGTAGGACTCCTCCTTTCCTTGTGGGAGTAGGAGAGAAGGAAAGAGGAGGAGAGGGAGAAGGAAAGGGGGGCTGCACTCCTTGTCCAATTCGGACCAGAGGGGGGGGGG
>NW_021294780.1:11255-11792 GCF_002162155.2 Triticum dicoccoides | reverse complement strand
GACACAGGAAAGAATTGCCAACGGCCATGGTGGACAGATGTGGACGCGCGCCATGGAAAACTCGGCAAAACCACGTACGAGGCACAACCCACGTACATGGACCCTTACACGGACCTGTCAACGGGCTATACGGGGTCACGAGAAAAAATGGCAGACGCCCGTTGTGGACGGAAGTGCACGTGCGCCATGGAATACTGGGCGAAACCACGTACGAGGCGCACCCCACGTACACGGACCCTTACACAGACCCGTGAATGGGTTATACGAGGACACGGGAAAAAAGTGCCCGATGCCCGTCGTGGACGGAAGTGGACGCAAGCCATAGAAAAGTGGGCAAAACCACGTACGTGGCACACCCCACGTACACGGACCCTACACGGACCCGTGAACGTGCTATACGGGGACAGAGGAAAGAATTGCCAACGACCGTGGTGGACAGAAGTGGATGCGCGCCATGGAAAACTGGGCAAAACCACATACGAGGCACACCACACATACACGGACCCGTGAACGGGCTATACGGGGTCACGGGAAAAA
>NW_021294780.1:10032-10612 GCF_002162155.2 Triticum dicoccoides | reverse complement strand
CATGGAAAACTGGGCAAAACCACGTACATGGCACACCCCACGTACACGGACCCTACACGGACCTGTGAACGGGCTATATGGGGACACGGGAAAGAATTGCAAACAGCCGTCGTGGACAGAAGTGGACACGCGCCATGGAAATCAAGGCAAAACAACGTACGAGGCACAACCCACGTACACAGACCCTTACACGGACACGTGAACAGGCTATACGGGGTCATGGGAAAAAATGGTCGATGCCCATCATGGACGGAAGTGGACGCACGCCATGGAAAACTGGGCAAAACCACGTATGAGGCACACCCCACGTACACGGACACTTACACGTTCCCGTGAACAGGCTATACGGGGTCACGGGAAGAAATGGCAGACGCCCGTTGTGGACCGAAGTGGACGCGTGCCATGGAATACTGGGCGAAACCACGTACGAGACGCACCCCACGTACACGGACCCTTACACTGACCCGTGAACGGGTTATACGGTGACACTTCAAAAAAGTGCCCGACGCCCGTCGTGGACGGAAGTGTACGCAAGCCATAGAAAAGTGGGCAAAACCACGTACGTGGCACACCCCACGTA
>NW_021294780.1:987-1919 GCF_002162155.2 Triticum dicoccoides | reverse complement strand
CGAGGCACACCCCAGGTACACGGACCCTTACACAGACCCGTGAACGGGCTAACGGGGTCACGGGAAAAAATGGCAGAGGCCCGTCGTGGACGGAAGTGGACGCGTGCCATGGAATACTGGGCGGAACCACTTACAAGGCGCACCCCACGTACACGGACCCTTAAACTGACTCGTGAACAGGTTATACAAGGACACGGGAAAAAAGTGCCTGACGACCGTCGTGGACGAAAGTGGACGCAAGCCATAGAAAAGTGGGAAAAACCACATACGTAGCACATCCCACGTACACGGACCCTTACACAGACCCATGAACGGATTATACGGGCACACAGAAAAAGTGACAGACGCCCATCATGGACAACAGTCGATCCGTGCCATGGAAAACTGGGCAAAACCAGGTATGAAGGACACCCCACCTACACAGACTCTTAAACGGACCCGTGAATGGGCTATACGGGGACACGGGAAAGAATTGCCAACTGCCGTCGTGGACATAAGTGGTCGTGTGCCACGGAAAACTGGGCAAAACCACGTACGAGGCACACCACATGTACACGGACCCTTACACGGACCCGTGAACGCGCTATACCGGGTCACGGGAAAAAATGGCCGATGCCCATCATGGACGGAAGTGGATGCGCGCCATGGAAAACTAGGCAAAACCACTTATGAGGCACACCACATGTACAAGGACCATTACACGGACCCGTGAACAGGCTATACGGGGTCACGGCAAAAAATGGCAGACGCCCGTTGTGGACGGAAGTGGACACGTTCCATGGAATACTAGGCGAAACCACGTACAAGGCGCACCCCACGTACACGGACCCTTAGAGTGACCCGTGAACGGGTTATACGGGGACACGGGAAAAAAGTGACTGACGCCCGTCGTGGACGGAAGTGGACGCAAGGCATAGAAAAGTGGGCAAAAC
>NW_021294780.1:0-887 GCF_002162155.2 Triticum dicoccoides | reverse complement strand
GGGGACACGGGAAAAATGTGACCGACCCCCGTCATGAACAGCAGTGGACACGCGCCATGGAAAACTAGGCAAAACCACGTACCAGGCACACCCCTGGTACACGGACGCTTAGACGGACCCGTGAACGGGTTATACGGGGACACGGGAAAAAAGTGCCCAATGCCCGTCATGGACGGAAGTGGACGAGCGGCATGGAAAACTAGGCAAAACCACGTACGAGGCACACCCCACGTACACGGACCCTTTGACAGACCCATGAACGGGCTAACGGGGTCACGCGAAAAAGTGGCAGACGCCCGTCGTGGACGGAAGTGGACGCGTGTGATGGAATACTGGACGGAACCACATACAAGGCGCACCCCACGTACATGGACCCTTACACTGACCTGTGAACGGGTTCTACAGGGACACGGGAAAAAAGTGCCTGACGCCTGTCATGGACGGAAGTGGACGCAAGCCATAGAAAAGTGGGAAAAACCACGTACGTAGCACATCCCACGTACATGGACCCTTACACAGACCCGTGAACGGATTATACGGGGACACGGAAAAAAGTGACCGACGCCCGTCATGGACAACAGTCGGCACGCGCCATGGAAAACTGGGCAAAACCAGGTACGAGGCACACCCCACCTACACGGACTCTTAAACGGACCCGTGAATGGGCTATACGGGGACACGGGAAAGAATTGCCAACTGCTGTCGTGGAAAGAAGTGGACGTGTGGCATGGAAAACTGGGCAATACCACGTACGAGGCACACCACACGTACACGGACCCTTACACGGATCTGTGAACGGGCTATACGGGGTCATGGGAATAAATGGCAGACGCCCATTGTGGACGGAAGTGGACGCGCACCATGGAATACTAGGCGAAACCACGTAC
>NW_021294779.1:0-1210 GCF_002162155.2 Triticum dicoccoides | reverse complement strand
CGTAGTGTACCTTTATAGCCACCCAGTTACGTTGTGACGTTTGGCACACCCAAAGCACTCCTACGGTATCCGGGAGTTGCACAATCTCATGGTCTAAGGAAATGATACTTGACATTAGAAAAGCTTTAGCATACGAACTACATGATCTTGTGCTAGGCTTAGGATTGGGTCTTGTCCATCACATCATTCTCCTAATGATGTGATCCCGTTATCAACGACATCCAATGTCCATGGTCAGGAAACCGTAACCATCTATTGATTAACGAGCTAGTCAACTAGAGGCTTACTAGGGACATGGTGTTGTCTATGTATCCACACATGTATCTGAGTTTCCTATCAATACAATTCTAGCATGGATAATAAACGATTATCATGAACAAGGAAATATAATAATAATCAATTCATTATTGCCTCTAGGGCATATTTCCAATAGTCTCCCACTTGCACTAGAGTCAATAATCTAGTTCACATCGATATGTGATTAACACTCAAGGTCACATCCCCATGTGACTAACACCCAAAGAGTTTACTAGAGTCAATAATCTAGTTCACATTTACCATGTGATTAATACTCGATGAGTTCTGGGTTTGATCATGTTATGCTTGTGAGAGAGGTTATAGTCAACGGGTCTGAACCTTTCAGATCCGTGTGTGCTTTACAAATCTCTATGTCATCTCCTAGATGCAGCTACCACGTTCTATTTGGAGCTATTCCAAATAACTGTTCTACTTGGAGCTATTCTAAATTATTGCTCCATTATACGTATCCGGTATCTCTACTCAGAGCTATCCGGATAGGTGTTAAGCTTGCATCGACGTAACCCTTTACGACGAACTCTTTTACCACCTCCATAATTGAGAAAATTCCTTAGTCCACTAGTTACTAAGGATAACTTTGACCGCTGTCCTGTGATCCATTCTTGGATCACTCTTGTACCCCTTGACTGACTCATGGTAAAGCACACTTCAGGTGCGGTACACAGCATAGCATACTGTAGAGCCTATGTCTTAAGCATAGGGGACGACCTTCGTTCCTTTCTCTCTATTCTGCCATGGTCGAGCTTTAAGTCTTAACTTCATACCTTACAACTCAGGCAAGAACTCCTTCTTTGACTGATCCATCTTGAACACCTTCAAGATCACGTCAAGGTATGTGCTCATTTGAAAGTACCATTAAGCGTTTTGATCTATCCTTATAGATCTTGATGCT
>NW_021294778.1:0-2296 GCF_002162155.2 Triticum dicoccoides | reverse complement strand
CGAGGGTCTGGGGCAGCTTTTTGCGGTTGGACGGGTCGGCGAGGAGGTGGCGCAAGGGCATGGGGACGCACTTGAAGCGGTGGAGGGACCTGACCGGGAGGCGGGAGAGGATCTCTAGGATGAGGTCGTCGGTGAGCAGGTTGGCCGCCTCCACCGTCACCCCCGGATGGCTGTCCTGCTCCGACTTGGTCTTCTTCTCGAGGCTCCTCTCCATCTCCGCCTTCTCCATGGATTGGAGCGGAAGGGCCTAGGCAGGAGCAGGGGTCAGATCTGCAGATGGAGAGAGGGAATCATGGATCAGGCCGAGGAAAATGGAGATTCCCGGGTAGAAGCCGGTGGTGGTGACCCCGCCGTGATGAGTCGGGAAAGGAAGTACCTTGGCTTGGTTTATGGCGGTGATGGGCGGCGGGGATGCAGCCGGCGGCGACGAGCTTCTGAGAGCGACACAGACCGGAGGACTATTAAACATGTTATTACGACATCTGTGCATGATTTTGCATACTTCTAAAACTAGTACATCATTGCTAACTACGAAGTTATTACTATGTTTTTCAACAGAAAATCCCGAATGATGGTGTGCCTCATCTGATGTATATACGCACGGTCGCCTTGATGTTTTGAACATACAACCAGGTCGTCCTACGAATCTCAACTGTCCATACCGGATTTCTAAAAGAAGTGGAGACATGACAATCAAAGAATGGAAAAAATGTATGGACAGTCGTAAGGAGCTTCTTTGAAGCAAAAGGAAGCGAAGCACAAGAATTAGAGACAGGATGATCTCCATTCTTCATAATGGAGAGTCAGGGTCTATATTGTTTTATGCTATATTACCTTAAGGTTGTTTAGGTCCTACCTGATACTGCTGATCATGTGCTAAGAACAATTATGTAGGGTTGGGTTCGATGACTATGATGATGATGATCGTATGACTTGTTATTAATAACGAGTAGAAGTTGTATGATGATGCATGATTAGTAGGACTTGTTATTATATATGATGATGTATGATGCGAGCATGAGTTATTATATATCAGCGGGTGAAATGAACATAGCAGTAGCGTTGGTAAACCAAGGACGAAGATATAAGAGAGGACACTTCTCTCTATTAGCTAATAACACCTAAATTAACCCCCAAAACCCCTAAACCAGCCACTTTTTTAAAAAAAGAAAAACCTCAGCTCCAGCCAGCTGCTGACGCGTGGAGGCCTTTTGGTCCCGGTTCATGTCACCAACCGGGACCAAAGGCCCCCTTGCCTGGGCTGCCCGCAGTTGCCACGTGGAGGCACATCTGTTCCGGTTCGTGTAAGAATTGGGACTAAAGGGGAAGGGCATTAATACCGACCTTTTTGTCCCGGTTCTTAAACCGGGACAAAAGGCCCTCACGAACCGGGACAATGCCATGTTTTCTACTAGTGAACAACCCCAAGTACGCAAGTACGAGAGTGTTGTCCTTCTCTTTGCCCATTTATCATAGGGAGTGATCTCATTATCCTTTGTCTGAACTTTATTCAGGACATGACATGCCGTCAATATAGCCTCCCCCACCATGCCTTGGATAAACCCGATGTATCTAACATGGCGTTAACCAAATCAGTTAGAGTATGGTTTTTCCGCTCGGCAACCCCGTTTGACTGGGGTGAATAGGGAGGCGTCCTCTCATGAATAATGCCGTGTTACGAACAGAAAGAATCAAACTCACTCGAGAAGTACTCTCCACCACGATCTGACCGAACTCGTTTAATCAACTTCTGTCTTATAGATTTTAAAGTAGTGTAGAGCCTCATCTTTAGTATTTAACAGATACATATAGCAATATATAGTGGAATCATCTATCAATGTCATGAAGTATTTCTTTCCACCTTTAGTCAACACACCATTCATCTCACAAAGATCAGAATGTATGAGTTCTAATGGTGCCAAGTGTCTCTCCTCCGCGGCCTTATGAGGCTTGCGAGGTTGCTTAGCTTGCACACATGAAAGGCACTTAGAACCTTTGGCTAAAGTGAAACTCGGGATTAAATCCAACTTGGCTAGCCGCGTCATAACACCGAAACTAATGTGACAAAGACGTGAAGGCCAAACTTCAGATTCATTAACATTCGAATGAATATGGTTCACGACTTTATTACAAAAATCTGCGAGGGAAAGGCGGAACATCCCTCCGCTCTCATAACCTTTTCCATCAAAGATTCCATATTTCGTAACAACTAATTTATTAGACTCGAAAACCAACTTAAACCCTTCTCTACATAGAAGGGAGCCACTAACGAGGTTCTTCTTGATGGCGGGGACAT
>NW_021294777.1:0-716 GCF_002162155.2 Triticum dicoccoides | reverse complement strand
ACTGACAGGATGGGCACGGAATTTTTTTTTTCGACCAATTTTTTTTTTTTCGACTGCCCGGATCCAAAAACTGGAAACAGGTCAAAAAAAACTTTCTATAATGGCACCTGTCTCAAAACACTCAGAAACACCTAAAAATAGGATAGCCAGAAATTTTTTCGAAAAATGCGTTTTCGAAAAATTTTGGGCCTAAACGGAGCGTGGCTACCCGACTCTTTTTTTTTTCCGAAACCTACTCCGGCAAGGAAACACTAATCGGAATCTAGATGGATCTCGAAAACAAACCTAATATGCAAGGAACTCGGATTGGTGGTGGATATATGGTGGTGGTATATGGCAGCGGTGGTGGTAGCGGTGGTAGTATATGGATATGGATCGGTGGTGGTATATGGACACGGATTGGTGGTGGTATATGGATACGGATTCGGGAGCGGTGGCGGATAAGCGGTGGTGGTAGATGGCAGGGGCGATGATGATGGTGCGGCGGCGGCGTGACAACTTATGACCAGAACTCGAAACTCTAAAAGACTAGACTCTAAGACCAGCAACTAGACACGACGATGCAACCGCAAATTCAACAAAGCAAAACCCTAAAAAGATTATGCAAAGGCTCAGATTGGTTCGGATATGATGAACTAACCCTAATTTTTTTTGTGGCTTTTTCGTGGACTGTAGGTATGAAGAACAGACTCGATCTAAACTACGAAAAACTGTAA
>NW_021294776.1:0-7161 GCF_002162155.2 Triticum dicoccoides | reverse complement strand
CCTTTTCGTGGACAATTACTCACTGTTTTGGGGCCCCGGAATGATTTCCACGATTAACGAACCCCCGGGTGCGCTTACGTGTCGGTTATGAACACTCACAGTTTTGGCCAATTCTAACGCGTTTTGTGGACTTTTAGTCACCGTTTTCTGGTCCTGAAGTGATTTCCATAGTTGTTGAACCCCAAGGCGCACTTACGTGTTAGTCATCAACACTCACAGTTTTGGCTGATTCTGGCCTGTTTCATGGACTATTACTCACTATTTTGGGGCCCCGGAGTGATTTCCATGGTTAACGAACCGCAGGGTGCATTTACGTGTCGGTCATCAACACTCGCAGTTTTGGCCGGTTCTGGCCCGTTTCTTGGACTATTACTCTGTTTTTGGGTCCAAGCGTGATTTCGACGATTTACGAACCTCGTGGTGCGTTTACGTGTCGGTCAATGACACTCACAATTTTGGCCAATTTCTGGTCCGTTTTTTGTACTATTACTCACCGTTTTGGTGTCCCAGAGCGATTTCCATGATTTACAATCCCCGGGGTGCGTTTGCGCCTCTGTCGCCAACACTCACAGTTTTGGCCAATTCTGACGCGATTCGTGGACAATTACTCATCATTTAGGGGTCCCGAAGCGATTCCATAGTGGTTGAACCCTAAGGTCCGTTTACGTGTCGGTCATCAACACTCACAGTTTTGGCCTATTCTGTACCGTTTCATGGACTATTACTCACCATTTTGGGCCCCGAAGTGATTTCCACGGTTGTTTGACCCCATGGTGCGCTTACGTGTCGATCATCAACAAGCGCACTTTGGGCCTATTTTGGCCCATTTCTTGCAATATTACTTACATTTGGGGTCTCAGAGTGATTTCCACGATTGACGAACTCCGGGGTGCGTTTACGTGTCGGTCATAAACACTCACAATTTTGGCCAATTCTTGTCCGTTTTGTGCACTATTACTCACCGTTTGGGCGTCCCAGAGCGAGTTCCACGATTGACAATCCCCGGAGTGCGTTTGCGTGTCTGTCGTCAACACTCATAGTTTTGGCCAATTCTGACGCGAATCGTGGGCTATTACTCACCATTTAGGGTCCCAAAGCGATTTCCATAGTTGTTGAACCCCAAGGTGCGTTTAGGTGTCGGTCATCAACACTCACTGTTTTGGGGCCCCGGTGTGATTTCCACGATTAACGAACCGCGGGGTGCGTTTACATGTCGGTCATCAATACTAGTAGTTCTGGCCAATTCTGGCCCTTTTCGTGGACAATTACTCACTGTTTTGGGGCCCCGGAATGATTTCCACGATTAACGAACACCCGGGTGCGCTTACGTGTCGGTTATGAACACTCACAGTTTTGGCCAATTCTAACGCGTTTTGTGGACTTTTAGTCACCGTTTTCTGGTCCTGAAGTGATTTCCATAGTTGTTGAACCCCAAGGCGCACTTACGTGTTAGTCATCAACACTCACAGTTTTGGCTGATTCTGGCCTGTTTCATGGACTATTACTCACTGTTTTGGGGCCCCGGAGTGATTTCCACGGTTAACGAACTGCAGGGTGCATTTACGTGTCGGTCATCAACACTCACTGTTTTGGGGCCCCGGTGTGATTTCCACGATTAACAAACCGCGGGGTGCGTTTACATGTCGGTCATCAATACTAGTAGTTTTGGCCAATTCTGGCCCTTTTCGTGGACAATTACTCACTGTTTTGGGGCCCCGGAATGATTTCCACGATTAACGAACCCCCGGGTGCGCTTACGTGTCAGTTATGAACACTCACAGTTTTGGCCAATTCTAACGCGTTTTGTGGACTTTTAGTCACCGTTTTCTGGTCCTGAAGTGATTTCCATAGTTGTTGAACCCCAAGGCGCACTTACGTGTTAGTCATCAACGCTCACAGTTTTGGATGATTCTGGCCTGTTTCATGGACTATTACTCACTGTTTTGGGGCCCCGGAGTGATTTCCACGGTTAACGAACTGCAGGGTGCATTTACGTGTCGGTCATCAACACTCGCAGTTTTGGCCGATTCTGGCCCGTTTCTTGGACTATTACTCTGTTTTTGGGTCCAAGCGTGATTTCCACGATTCACGAACCCCGTGGTGCGTTTACGTGTCGGTCAATGACACTCACAATTTTGGCCAATTTCTAGTTCGTTTTGTGTACTATTACTCACCGTTTTGGCGTCCCAGAGCGATTTCCACGATTTACAATCCTCGGGGTGCGTTTGCGTCTCTGTCGCCAACACTCACAGTTTTGGCCAATTCTGACGCGATTCGTGGACAATTACTCATCATTTAGGGGTCCCGAAGCGATTCCATAGTGGTTGAACCCTAAGGTCCGTTTATGTGTCGGTCATCAACACTCACAGTTTTGGCCTATTCTGTACCATTTCATGGACTATTACTCACCATTTTGGGGCCCCGAAGTGATTTCCACAGTTGTTTGACCCCATGGTGCGCTTACGTGTCGATCATCAACAAGTGCACTTTGGGCCTATTTTGGCCCATTTCTTGCATTATTACTTACTTTTGGGGTCTGGAGTGATTTCCACGATTGACGAACTCCGGGGTGCGTTTACGTGTCGGTCATAAACACTCACAATTTTGGCCAATTCTTGTCCGTTTTGTGCACTATTACTCACCGTTTGGGCGTCCCAGAGCGAGTTCCACGATTGACAATCCCTGGAGTGTGTTTGCGTGTCTGTCGTCAACACTCACAGTTTTGGCCAATTCTGACGCGATTCGTGGGCTATTACTCACCATTTAGGGTCCCAAAGCGATTTCCATAGTTGTTGAACCCCAAGGTGCGTTTAGGTGTCGGTCATCAACACTCACTGTTTTGGGGCCCCGGTGTGATTTCCACGATTAACGAACCGCGGGGTGCGTTTATATGTCGGTCATCAATACTAGTAGTTTTGGCCAATTCTGGCCCTTTTCGTGGACAATTACTCACTGTTTTGGGGCCCCGGAATGATTTCCACGATTAAAGAACCCCCGGGTGCGCTTACGTGTCGGTTATGAACACTCACAGTTTTGGCCAATTCTAACGCGTTTTGTGGACTTTTAGTCACCGTTTTCTGGTCCTGAAGTGATTTCCATAGTTGTTGAACCCCAAGGCGCACTTACGTGTTAGTCATCAACACTCACAGTTTTGGCTGATTCTGGCCTGTTTCATGGACTATTACTCACTGTTTTGGGGCCCCGGAGTGATTTCCACGGTTAACGAACTGCAGGGTGCATTTACGTGTCGGTCATCAACACTCGCAGTTTTGGCCGATTCTGGCCCGTTTCTTGGACTATTACTCTGTTTTTGGGTCCAAGCGTGATTTCCACGATTTACGAACCCCGTGGTGCGTTTACGTGTCGGTCAATGACACTCACAATTTTGGCCAATTTCTGGTCCGTTTTGTGTACTATTACTCACCGTTTTGGCGTCCCAGAGCGATTTCCACGATTTACAATCCCCGGGGTGCGTTTGCGTCTCTGTCGCCAACACTCACAGTTTTGGCCAATTCTGACGCGATTCGTGGACAATTACTCATCATTTAGGGGTCCCGAAGCGATTCCATAGTGGTTGAACCCTAAGGTCCGTTTACGTGTAGGTCAACAACACTCACAGTTCTGGCCAATTCTGGCCAGTTTCATGGACTATTACTCACCATTTTGGGGCCCCGAAGTGATTTCCACGGTTGTTTGACCCCATGGTGCGCTTACGTGTCGATCATCAACAAGTGCACTTTGGGCCTATTTTGGCCCATTTCTTGCATTATTACTTACTTTTGGGGTCTCGAGTGATTTCCACGATTGACGAACTCCGGGGTGCGTTTACGTGTCGGTCATGAACACTCACAATTTTGGCCAATTCTTGTCCGTTTTGTGCACTATTACTCACCGTTTGGGCGTCCCAGAGCGAGTTCCACGATTGACAATCCCTGGAGTGTGTTTGCGTGTCTGTCGTCAACACTCACAATTTTGGCCAATTCTGACGCGATTCGTGGGCTATTACTCACCATTTAGGGTCCCAAAGCGATTTCCATAGTTGTTGAACCCCAAGGTGCGTTTAGGTGTCGGTCATCAACACTCACTGTTTTGGGGCCCCGGTGTGATTTCCACGATTAACGAACCGCGGGGTGCGTTTATATGTCGGTCATCAATACTAGTAGTTTTGGCCAATTCTGGCCCTTTTCGTGGACAATTACTCACTGTTTTGGGGCCCCGGAATGATTTCCACGATTAAAGAACCCCCGGGTGCGCTTACGTGTCGGTTATGAACACTCACAGTTTTGGCCAATTCTAACGCGTTTTGTGGACTTTTAGTCACCGTTTTCTGGTCCTGAAGTGATTTCCATAGTTGTTGAACCCCAAGGCGCACTTACGTGTTAGTCATCAACACTCACAGTTTTGGCTGATTCTGGCCTGTTTCATGGACTATTACGCACTGTTTTGGGGCCCCGAAGTGATTTCCACGGTTAACAAACTGCAGGGTGCATTTACGTGTCGGTCATCAACACTCACTGTTTTGGGGCCCCGGTGTGATTTCCACGATTAACGAACCGTGGGGTGCGTTTACATGTCGGTCATCAATACTAGTAGTTTTGGACAATTCTGGCCCTTTTCGGGGACAATTACTCACTGTTTTGGGGCCCCGGAATGATTTCCACGATTAACGAACCCCCGGGTGCGCTTACGTGTCAGTTATGAACACTCACAGTTTTGGCCAATTCTAACGCGTTTTGTGGACTTTTAGTCACCGTTTTCTGGTCCTGAAGTGATTTCCATAGTTGTTGAACCCCAAGGCGCACTTACGTGTTAGTCATCAACACTCACAGTTTTGGATGATTCTGGCCTGTTTCATGGACTATTACTCACTGTTTTGGGGCCCCGGAGTGATTTCCACGGTTAACGAACTGCAGGGTGCATTTACGTGTCGGTCATCAACACTCGCAGTTTTGGCCGATTCTGGCCCGTTTCTTGGACTATTACTCTGTTTTTGGGTCCAAGCGTGATTTCCACGATTCACGAACCCCGTGGTGCGTTTACGTGTCGGTCAATGACACTCACAATTTTGGCCAATTTCTAGTTCGTTTTGTGTACTATTACTCACCGTTTTGGCGTCCTAGAGCGATTTCCACGATTTACAATCCCCGGGGTGCGTTTGCGTCTCTGTCGCCAACACTCACAGTTTTGGCCAATTCTGACGCGATTCGTGGACAATTACTCATCATTTAGGGGTCCCGAAGCGATTCCATAGTGGTTGAACCCTAAGGTCCGTTTACGTGTCGGTCATCAACACTCACAGTTTTGGCCTATTCTGGCCCGTTTCATGGACTATTACTCACCATTTTGGGGCCCCGAAGTGATTTCCACGGTTGTTTGACCCCATGGTGCGCTTACGTGTCGATCATCAACAAGTGCACTTTGGGCCTATTTTGGCCCATTTCTTGCATTATTACTTACTTTTGGGGTCTCGAGTGATTTCCACGATTGACGAACTCCGGGGTGCGTTTACGTGTCGGTCATAAACACTCACAATTTTGGCCAATTCTTGTCCGTTTTGTGCACTATTACTCACCGTTTGGGCGTCCCAGAGCGAGTTCCACGATTGACAATCCCTGGAGTGTGTTTGCGTGTCTGTCGTCAACATTCACAGTTTTGGCCAATTCTGACGCGATTCGTGGGCTATTACTCACCATTTAGGGTCCCAAAGCGATTTCCATAGTTGTTGAACCCCAAGGTGCGTTTAGGTGTCGGTCATCAACACTCACTGTTTTGGGGCCCCGGTGTGATTTCCACGATTAACGAACCGCGGGGTGCGTTTATATGTCGGTCATCAATACTAGTAGTTTTGGCCAATTCTGGCCCTTTTCGTGGACAATTACTCACTGTTTTGGGGCCCCAGAATGATTTCCACGATTAAAGAACCCCCGGGTGCGCTTACGTGTCGGTTATGAACACTCACAGTTTTGGCCAATTCTAACGCGTTTTGTGGACTTTTAATCACCGTTTTCTGGTCCTGAAGTGATTTCCATAGTTGTTGAACCCCAAGGCGCACTTACGTGTTAGTCATCAACACTCACAGTTTTGGCTGATTCTGGCCTGTTTCATGGACTATTACTCACTGTTTTGGGGCCCCGAAGTGATTTCCACGGTTAACGAACTGCAGGGTGCATTTACGTGTCGGTCATCAACACTCACTGTTTTGGGGCCCCGGTGTGATTTCCACGATTAACGAACCGTGGGGTGCGTTTACATGTCGGTCATCAATACTAGTAGTTTTGGACAATTCTGGCCCTTTTCGTGGACAATTACTCACTGTTTTGGGGCCCCGGAATGATTTCCACGATTAACGAACCCCCGGGTGCGCTTACGTGTCAGTTATGAACACTCACAGTTTTGGCCAATTCTAACACGTTTTGTGGACTTTTAGTCACCGTTTTCTGGTCCTGAAGTGATTTCCATAGTTGTTGAACCCCAAGGCGCACTTACGTGTTAGTCATCAACACTCACAGTTTTGGATGATTCTGGCCTGTTTCATGGACTATTACTCACTGTTTTGGGGCCCCGGAGTGATTTCCACGGTTAACGAACTGCAGGGTGCATTTACGTGTCGGTCATCAACACTCGCAGTTTTGGCCGATTCTGGCCCGTTTCTTGGACTATTACTCTGTTTTTGGGTCCAAGAGTGATTTCCACGATTCACGAACCCCGTGGTGCGTTTACGTGTCGGTCAATGACACTCACAATTTTGGCCAATTTCTAGTTCGTTTTGTGTACTATTACTCACCGTTTTGGCGTCCCAGAGCGATTTCCACGATTTACAATCCCCGGGGTGCGTTTGCGTCTCTGTCGCCAACACTCACAGTTTTGGCCAATTCTGACGCGATTCGTGGACAATTACTCATCATTTAGGGGTCCCGAAGCGATTCCATAGTGGTTGAACCCTAAGGTCCGTTTACGTGTCGGTCATCAACACTCACAGTTTTGGCCTATTCTGGCCCGTTTCATGGACTATTACTCACCATTTTGGGGCCCCGAAGTGATTTCCACGGTTGTTTGACCCCATGGTGCGCTTACGTGTCGATCATCAACAAGTGCACTTTGGGCCTATTTTGGCCCATTTCTTGCATTATTACTTACTTTTGGGGTCTCGAGTGATTTCCA
>NW_021294775.1:0-1133 GCF_002162155.2 Triticum dicoccoides | reverse complement strand
GAGTGAACAAGCCCTCCTCTCTGAAGTTGATCCCGGAGGAGAAAGCTGATGTGAAGATGTTGATGGAGCGCGTGGTGCAGTTGGTTCGGGAGGGAGTGACGGGCATGGATCTCCTGGAGGTCTTCCTCAGGCGTCGCATCCAGCCCCTCCAGTTCCGGAGCCACTGCATGTGGTTGTACTGTGGGACCGAAGACGAGACTAGAGTCCATCCAGAAGCAGTCGACGATGTCACTCTGGAAAGATGGATGGCAGCCGTCACCGGAAACAAGGACAACCCACGCGGAGCCAGAAGGATTCCTCCACTCGACCACAACAGTGATCCAAATAAGGTACACTTGCCCTGCTCTCCACTGCATTCTTGTCGCATTCATCTCTGTCCACTCTGCCGACTGGTCGACTGATCATTGTCTTGATATCTGCTAGACCCTCACCGAGCTGTACTCGATGCCCAATGGGGCACAAAGTCCGACTGAGGAGGGTGAGGCGAGTGGGGGCGAGAGCCAGGACGAGGAGGAATGGGACTCGGACGTTGCAGGGGACGACGACGACGATGATGATGATGACGGCGATGATGATGACGCCGAAGACGAGGAGGAAGAGGAGGAGGTCGTGCCACCGCGCTCGGAAAGGCGGTCGAAGCTCGTCCACGACCCTTCGACTGAACGTGGCAAGGCGGTTGCGACGCAGTCGACCAAGCGCCCTAGGACCACTTCTCTAGCGCCGACTGAAAAGGCGCCGAAGCAGCCTAGGGGGGCTCCGCCAAAGCCGACCAAGCTCCTGCCGAAGATGAAGGTGTCCATCCCCACCATATCAGGGTAATTGTGTCGTTTGAGTCTTCTCATTTTGTGTGAACTTTATCTCTGGTCGACGCTGAAGTTAGTCGACTGATCCTTTGGAGTTGCAGTGCTGCTACTTCTGAGACCTCGGCCCGGGCTGATGACCACGAGATGGAGGATGCAGCAACTTCGAACCCAGGTATTGTATTCTTAACACCGTTCTTAGTCGACTGACTCGCGATCTCTGATCCTGATTCTTCTCCGCAGCTCCACCCAACACTGTTATCAATCTCCCTGACGACGACGAGGATGAAGAACCACTGGCACGCAGGAGGAGTCGGAAAGCGTCCGCCAGTA
>NW_021294774.1:0-1663 GCF_002162155.2 Triticum dicoccoides | reverse complement strand
TGATATGGGTTCCTCATCCGGTGCTGGTCCTCAGAAGCGCCGTGTGTGGGTACCCAACACCGCCCTGCCACCCAGGTTCACACCGAGGCCATCCTTCCAGGCGCCTCGCCCCGTTCAGCAGTCTGCACCGGCCAAGCCCTATGGGGGTCCAACTAACAATGCTCCTCCACGTACCAGTTCCGTGACTTGTTTCAAGTGTGGGGAATCTGGCCACTATATGCGTGAGTGTCCCCAGACCAACCCCAACCAGTCTGCTAAAGCTGTTGGCCGTGGCAAGCCGACAGGAAAAGTATTCCACGCCAAGCCGGTCACCGCTACACGTGGCCATGTCAACTGTATCTCTGCCGAAGAAGCTCAAGAGGATCCCAACGTCGTTCTCGGTACGCTTCTTGTTAATTGCCACCCGGTATCTGTTCTTTTCGATACAGGAGCCTCTCATTCTTTTATATCTGAAAACTATGCTCGCTTGCATAACGTCGCATTCGGTGATATGCCAACCTCTATGGTAATTCAAACTCCGGGATCCAAATGGCAAACTTCTAGAGTAAGCCATGGAAATGAAATCCAAGTCGACAGACTTGTTTTCCTTGCCTCTTTGATAGCCCTTAAATTTTCAGATATCAATATCATTCTGGGTATGGACTGGATGTCAGCTCATCAAGCCAAAATTGATTGCTTCTCTAGGACTGTTCAACTCACCCATCCTTCAGGGAAGATAGTCAATGTCTTGACCCGAATAGCTAAGCGACAATTATATTCTCTTAACGCCAGCCCTTTGCCAGACCTTGAGGACGTTCCGGTAGTCCGTGACTTCCCGGATGTCTTCCCAGAAGAATTGCCAGGTGTTCCACCTGACAGGGATGTTGAGTTCGTAATAGACCTCATTCCGGGAACTGTTCCGATTGCTAGAAGACCCTATAAGATGGCACCCCTAGAACTAGCCGAGCTTAAGAAACAACTCGATGAGTCCTTGAAAAAGGGTTTCATCCGACCTAGTTCATCTCCGTGGGCTTGCCCCGACCTATTCGTCAAGAAGAAGGATGGTACGGACCGGATGGTTGTAGATTACCGACCTGTCAATTTGGTCACAATCAAGAACAAATATCCGCTTCCCAGGATCAACGACCTGTACGATCAGCTCGCTGGATCCTCAGTCTTCTCCAAGATGGATTTGAGGTTGGGCTACCATCAAATCAAAATCAGAAACGGGGACATTCCTAAAATGGCCTTTGTTACTCGTTATGGCCAATACGAGTACACCGTCATGTCCTTCGGTTTAACCAACGCTCCAGCCACCTTTTCTCGGTTAATGAACTCAATCTTCATGGAGTATTTGGATAAATTCGTTGTAGTTTACCTCGATGATATACTCATCTACTCCAAGAACGAGGAAGAACATGCCGAACATCTAAGGCTAGTGTTGAAGAAACTTCGAGAGCATCGCCTTTATGCCAAATTTTCTAAATGTGAATTCTGGTTGTCAGAAGTGACCTATCTGGGTCATGTAATATCTGGTAAAGGTATTGCTGTTAACCCTGAGCGAGTTCAAGCCGTCCTTAACTGGACTCCACCTGAATCGGTCAAGCAAGTTCGGAGTTTTCTAGGCTTAGCGAGCTATTGTCGTCGCTTTGTCGAGAACTTCTCCAAGGTTGCCAAACCTCTA
>NW_021294773.1:0-1091 GCF_002162155.2 Triticum dicoccoides | reverse complement strand
TATTTATAGGGGGAAGGGAGAAGGGGGCCGGCCCCCTAGAACCCATCTAGGGGGGGGGGTGCGGCGGCCTAGGGGAGAGGGGAGAGGGTGGCTTGCCCCCCAAGCCAAGGGGGGCGCCCCCTCTAGGGTTCCCCCTCAACCCTAGGCGCATGGGCACAAGGGAGGGGGGTGCGACCAGCCCACCAGGGGCTGGCTCCCTGCCCCATGCAGCCCATATGGTCCCCCGGGAGGGGTGGCCCCTCCCGGTGGACCCCCGGAACCCTTCCGGTGGCCCCGGTACAATACCGGTATGACCCGAAACTTCCCGGTGTCCGTTTGACAACATCCCATATATAAATCTTTACCTCCGGACCCTTCCAGATCTCCTCGTGACGTCCAGGATCCCATCCGGGACTCCGAACAACATTCGGTAGTCACATACTAGTCTTCCTAATAACCCTAGCGTCACCGAACCTTAAGTGTGTAGACCCTACGGGTTCGGGAGACATGCAGACATGACCGAGACGCTCTTAGTCAATAACCAACAGCGGGATCTGGATACCCATGATGGCTCCCACATGCTCCTCGATGTTGTCATCGGATGAACCACGATGTCGAGGATTCGATCAAACCCTGTATGCAATTCCCTTTGTCAATCGGTAGGTTACTTGCCCGAGACTCGATCGTCGGTATCCCAATACCTTGTTCAGTCTCGTTACCGGCAAGTCACTTTACTCGTACCGTAATGCATGATCCCGTGTCCAACACCTTGGTCACATTGAGCTCAATATGATGATGCATTACCGAGTGGGCCCAGAGATACCTCTCCGTCATACGGAGTGACAAATCCCAGTCTCGATCCGTGTCAACCCAACAGATACTTTCGGAGATACCTGTAATGCACCTTTATAGTCACCCAGTTACGTTGTGACGTTTGATACACCCAAGGCACTCTTACGGTATCCGGGAGTTACACGATCTCATGGTCGAAGGAAGAGATACTTGACACTGGCAAAGCTCTAGCAAAACGAACTACACGATCTTTTATGTTATGCTTAGGATTGGGTCTTGTCCATCACATCATTCTCCTAATGATGTGATCCCGTTATCAA
>NW_021294772.1:0-1221 GCF_002162155.2 Triticum dicoccoides | reverse complement strand
ATAGGTTAAATTGCAATCTTATAAATAGTGTTCCTTAGTTCAGTTGTTGCTCAATAGAACATCTCAAAATATCTTCGAAAGAGTTCAATCAATTCTTGCGAGTTAACCCGCCGACAATGATTTATGTTTATTTGATACTCTGGGTGCATATATGCAGAAAATAAATCGTATTGGTTGCAGGTTATGATGCTAATATTGGACAAGGAAGCACTGGTGCAGCTGCTGTAATCTGGAGGGGTCTATCATATTGCCCGTGTCTTCTCTCTCATGTTGTGACTCGAGGCTGAAGAAACCGAAATTATTGCCTGACTGAAGGACTAAAAGCACCGACTACAGTTGTAATCCATCCCATCATTCAGATTGTTTGGCTGTTGTTTCTACTTTGAAGAATGCAGTGCACAATAAATCTCGACTTCACAACAGTGATGTGGAAACAAGGGAATAAATTTGTGAAGATTGCCAGCATGACTCTTATCGATTTGGTAAATTTTAAAACCATATAACAAAAAAAAAATCTCAAACATGTTGTGTCTGGTTTTTGTCGCTAGCTTTTAAACAGTAGAATAGATACTCTTGGTATAGATTGGCAAGTGTCTGAACTGAACCAGAAAAGAAAATATATTTTGTATATACTGATCAGTGGGTAAGTCATGCTGGTTGCTCTGGCAATTAAAAATCTAGCTAATGGTCCGGTTATTCTTGAGGGGCTTTGTTCATGCATTTTTGCTTGAAGAAACATGTCTGCTACTTTGGGATGGTGCTCCAATGGTACACCGACACCATTTTGAGGCCCTTGACAGAAAATTGAGAGATATACTTTCAATGAACGGCAGCAACAAAAATGCTCTTCCTTTTGATATTCTACAATAGAAAAAAACTTCTATGCTACATTGATTTGATCTCTCATACAAAAACAACAGCTGGACAAATCACAGCTAAACCGACGATGGGCAATTTCACGAGCACGGCAGGCCGCCGCGGCTTCGCACGGCTAGTACAGTTTAGACCGGCAATGGGTGTGTATTGCTATGATTCAAGTAAGTTGTGTTATTGTACAAGCAGTGTTTATGGATGAATATATAGTTCTACTATTATGTTGATTATGGTATTTGTGGCCTTGCTATGGAAAAAAATCAGCACATATAGAAACCACTAATGAAAGCTTATTTCTTTCATTTTTTTCATCTCTTACACTTGTTCTCTATGGTGTGCATTCTCTTT
>NW_021294771.1:0-990 GCF_002162155.2 Triticum dicoccoides | reverse complement strand
AGAAAAAAATACTATTTTTTCTAAAAATCTATCTTCTTATTTATTTCTCCTCTTCTTCCTCTCCTCTTCTTCTCCTTTCTTCCTCTTCTTATTTTCCTTTTTATATGAACATATCATCATATATATGAACATACATTTTCTTTGCATATGCATATGAACATACATACATACATTTTTCTTTCATATGAACATACATACATACATTTTCTTTGCATATGACCATACATACATTTTTCTTTGCATATGACCATTCATACATTTTCTTTGCATATGCTTTGCATATAAACATACATACATATGAACATACATACATACATATAAACATAACATACATACACAAAAAATTCTAAAAATCTGCCTAAAAAAATTATATGAAAAAAAGCATACATCATCCATCCATCCATATAATGAACATATACATCATCCATCCATCCATATAATCAACATATGCATATGAAAAAAAATTATATGAAGAGGATCGAGGGGACAGCACTACTAGGAAAAGGCATGCTAGTGGCGCATCGAATTTGCCTTCTAATGACGCACTACTGGTGCGCCACTGGCATCACGCCATTAGAATTAAATTCTAATGGCGCACTACTGGTGCGCCATTAGTATCTGGTGTTCTAATGGCGCACCGCGTAGTGCGCCATTAGTATAGCCTGCAGTGCGCCATTAGAATGCCTCCCAGGGGCCATATGTACAAATGTGCTTTGGCATTCTAATGGCGCACCAGCAGCTAATGCGCCATTAGTGTGATGATCACAGTGCGCCATTAGTGTCTTGTGTGGTGCGCCATTAGTATGAATATTAGGTTTTATTTTTTTTGCTTTTCTGATTTTTGCACAGGTTACAAAATATATTATTGCATAGAATATAGACAGCAGCACACAGCAACATCAGATTCATCAAATACAATAGAAGATTAGTCTCCGAATACAATTCATCATATTAGTCTCCGGATTCAAAAGACCGGACAAAGATAAAACA
>NW_021294770.1:0-969 GCF_002162155.2 Triticum dicoccoides | reverse complement strand
GCCAATACTGTGAGTGTCGATGATGGACATGTAAATGCACCCCGAGGATCGTCAATCATGGAAATCGCTTTGGGACCCCAAAACGCTGAGTAATAGTGCACGAAGTGGACCAGAATCGGCCAAAATTGTGAGTGTTGATTACCGACACGTAAACGCACCCGGGGTTCGTTAAGCGTGGAAATCACTTCGGGACTCGAAAATGGTGAGTAATAGTCCAAGAGACGGACCAGAATTGGCCAAATTTGTGAGTGTTGATGACTAACATGTAAACGCACCCCGGGGTTTGACAACCATCGAAATCGCTTCGAGACCCCAAAATTGAGTAATACTCCGAGAAACGGGTCAGAATCGAGAAAAACCGTGAGTGTTGATGACCGACACACAAGCGCACCTTGGGGTTCGACAACCATGGAAATCGCCTTGGGACCCCAAACCGGTGAGTAATGGTCCATGACACGGGCAAAAATCAGCCAAAACTGCGAGTGTTGGCACCCTGGGGTTTGACAACCATGAAAATCTCTTCGAGACCCCAATATTGAGCAATAGTCCATGAAACGGGTCAGAATCGACAAAAACAGCGAGTGTTGATGACCGACACGTAAACGCACCCCGGGGTTCGTTAGTCGTGGAAATCACTTCGGGACCCGAAAATGGTGAGTAATAGTCCAGGAAACGGACCAGAATTGGCAAAATTTGTGAGTGTTGACGACTGACCAGTAAACGCACCCCAGGGTTCGACAACCATGGAAATCGCTTTGGGACCCCAAAACTGAGTAATAGTCCATGATACGGGTCAGCATGGACAAAAACCGCGTGTGTGGATGACCGACACGTAAGCGCACCTTGGGGTTCGACAATCATGGAAATCGGTTTGGGACCCCAAAACGGTGAGTAATAGTCCACGAAACATGTCAGAATCGACAAAAAGCGTGAGTGTTGATGATCGACACGTAACGCATCCCAGGGTTC
>NW_021294769.1:0-1337 GCF_002162155.2 Triticum dicoccoides | reverse complement strand
CGATCCTCCCTTTCCCAAGTTGCTTCATCCTCAGAATGGTGCGACCATTGAACCTTGAGAAACTTGATATTATGACGTCGAGTGGTACGTTCGGCCTGATCGAGGATACGAATGGGGTACTCTCGATATGTAAGATTATCTTGGAGATCAAGCGTTTCGTAGTCCACTCCACGGATAGGATCCGAGAAGCAACGCCTGAGTTGAGAAACGTGGAAGACATCGTGGACTCTGGAGAGATGCGGAGGTAGTTCCAGCTGGTAGGCAACTTCTCCTCGTTTGGCGAGAATGCGAAAAGGTCCAATGTAACGAGGAGCCAATTTGCCTTTGATACCGAAACGATGGGTACCCTTCAGAGGGGTGACCCGAAGATAAGCCTTCTCGTCAACCTCGAAAGTCATAGCCTTATGCTTTCGGTCATATTGACTCTTTTGACGGGTTTGGGCTGTTTTCAACTTTTCACGAACGATACGAACTTGTTCTTCTGCTTCCTGAATCATGTCCGGGCCAAAGAATTGTCTTTCCCCGGTCTCTGACCAGTTAAGGGGTGTTCGACACCGTCGTCCATAGAGAACTTCAAAAGGGGCTTTGCCCAAACTAGATTGATAGCTGTTGTTGTAAGCGAATTCGGCAAATGGAAGGCACTTCTCCCAGTCCATCCCGAATGAGATAACAGAGGCTCGAAGCATGTCCTCTAGAATCTGGTTGACGCGTTCCACTTGACCACTCGACTGAGGGTGGTAAGCAGTGCTGAAGGAGAGACGGGTTCCCATAGCATTTTGGAAACTTTCCCAAAATCTAGAGGTGAAGAGGCTTCCTCGATCCGAGTTAATTTCCAAAGGAACACCATGGAGAGACACTATTCGGGAGATGTATAAGTCTGCCAGCTGACTAGCGGTTATACTCTCACGAACAGGTAAGAAATGGGCTACTTTGGAAAGACGATCGACAACGACAAAGATAGCATTATTCCCTCTCTTGGTCCTGGGAAAACCGGTAATGAAATCCATGCCAATTTTATCCCATTTCCATTCAGGAATAGCTAAGGGTTGAAGGGTGCCAGCAGGCCGTTGGTGCTCTGCTTTTACACGTCGACAGACGTCGCAATTAGCAATATACTGAGCAATTTCTCTCTTCATCCTAGTCCACCAGAACCTCTGGCGTAGGTCCTGATACATCTTAGTACTACCGGGATGAATAGTGAGAGGGGATTCATGAGCCTCCTTAAGGATTAACTGCCGTAGCTGCTGGTTCTTGGGAACCACTAGACGGTTCTCAAAGTACACAACACCATGATCATTTGTGGAGAAACAACTAGCACCTCCGCTAGCAATGTTCTC
>NW_021294768.1:0-1588 GCF_002162155.2 Triticum dicoccoides | reverse complement strand
GGTCTTCAACACACGGTTTTTGTCGATTCTGACCTGTTTCATGGACTATTACTCACCGTTTTGTGGTCTCAAAGTGATTTCCATGGTTGTCGAACCCCAAGGTGTGCTTACGTGTTGGTCATCAAGACTTGCAGTTTGGGCCGATTCTAGCCCGTTTCGTGGACTATTACTCATTGTTTTAGGGTCTCGGAGTGATTTCCATGATTAACGAACCCCGGGTTGCGTTTACGTGTCGGTCATCAACACTCACAATTTTGGCTGATTCTGACCCGTTTCCTGGACTATTACTCACTGTTTTGGGGTCCCGATGTGATTTCCATGATTAACGAACCCCGGGGTGCGTTTACGTGTCGGTCTTCAAGACTCATAGTTTTGGCCGATTCTAGCCCGTTTCGTGGACTATTACTCACTGTTTTGGGGTCCCGGAGTAATTTCCACGATTAACAAACCCCGGGGTGCGTTTATGTGTCGGTCTTCAACACTCATGATTTTTGTCGATTCTAACCTGTTTCATGGACTATTACTCCCCGTTTTGTGGTCTCAAAGTGATTTCCATGGTTGTCGAACCCCAAGGTGTGCTTACGTGTTGGTCATTAAGACTTGCAGTTTGGGCCGATTCTAGCCCGTTTCGTGGACTATTACTCATTGTTTTAGGGTCCCAGAGTGATTTCCATGATTAACAAACCGCGGGGTGCGTTTACGTGTCAGTCTTCAACACTCGCGGTTTTTGTCGATTCTGGCCCGTTTCATGGACTATTACTCATTGTTTTGTGGTCCCAAAGCGATTTCCATGGTTGTCGATCCCAAAGGTGTGCTTACGTGTTGGTCGTCAAGACTCGCAGTTTGGGCCGATTCTGGCCCGTTTTTTGGACTATTACTCACTGCTTGGGTCCCGGAGTGATTTCCACGATTAACGAACCTCAGAGTGCGTTTACGTGTCGGTCATCAACACCCGCGGTTTTTTGTTGATTCTGAGCCGTTTCGTGGACTATTACTCACCATTTTGCGGTCCCAAAGCAATTTCCATGGTTGTCGAACCCAAGACGTGCTTACGTGTTGGTCGTCAAGACTCGCAGTATGGGTTGATTCTGGCCCGTTTCATGGACTATTACTCACCATTTTGGGTTCCCAAAGCGATTTCCATAGTTGTTGAACCCCAAGGTGCGCTGACGTGTCGGTCATCAACACTCGCAGTTTTAGCCTATTCTGGCCCGTTTCATGGACTATTACTCACTGTTTTGGGGTCCCCCAGTGATTTCCACAATTAACGAACCTCGGGGGTGCATTTACATGTCGGTCATCAACACTCACAGTTTTGGTCGATTCTGGCCTGTTTCGTGGACTACTCAGATTTGGGGTCCCGAAGTGATTTTCATGATTAATGAACCCCGGGGTGCGTTCACGTGTCGGTCATTAACACTCGCGGTTTTTGTCGATTCTGAGCGTTCTCATAGACTATTACTCATCATTTTGTGGCTCAAGGCGATTTCCATGGTTGTCGAACCCCAAGGTGTGCTTACGTGTTGGTCGTCAAGACTCGCTGTTTGGGCCGATTCTGGACCGTTTGTTGGACTATTACTCACTATTT
>NW_021294767.1:0-1188 GCF_002162155.2 Triticum dicoccoides | reverse complement strand
TTTTTTTTTGAGGTCGACTGGTCGACTTTGTCTTCAACAGGATTAGTGGGGGCACGCTGAGTGCACCCACTGGGTGTAGTCCCCGAGACTACGGTCGAATGCTTGTATTTGGCTGTAGTCTTAGAAACGTGTGTTTATCCCTTTTTCACTCGGAAGTGAATTATATTTGACATTTAGTCGATTGGTTCTTCACAGAACTCCTGTGATCTTGTGGCTCGCTACTCAGAGCTGGAACAAAAACATACTCAAGTCGAGCTGAGCTTGAGGCTGGTTCAGGAGAAGCTGACAAAGGCAAAGGAGGAGACCGAAGGTATGTTTGGTGAGACACTGACGACTGCTTTTCCCCTTGCTTGTTTCAGCATCTGATCTTGCTGTAACTTGCAGGTAAGGTAAGGGAGGCCCAGCAGAAGAAAGACCTTGAGCTAGCTGAGAAGATCAAGCTTGCTGACGAGAAGTTAGCTTCAGTTACCAAGCTCGAACAAGACAATACCAATCTGAAAGCTGCTCTTGGGATTGCCAACAAGGAGGTCAGTCGACTGAAAACTGACAAAGCTGCCCTGACCGACCAAGTCAGCAAATTGACTGAGAAGAAAACTGAACTGGAGGCCTTCCTGAGTGGTCTTGCCAAAAAGTTGTTCCTTATGCTTGAAGGTAAATCTCCATGTTTGGCAAATATTTCCAATTGTGGCTTTTTCCATTCGACTATCTCCTTGACTTAGTGATCACCCTTGCAGAATTTTGTCAAAACTTTGAAGAAGAAACCAGCCGACTGGAGCCAAACCTTGACCCCGTCAATTCTCCGGTGAACGACGAAGTTGCCATGGATGTTTTCCGACTGGAGTCTCGTGTTGCAGCTGTCGTGGACTATCTCGCAAGGCTGAAGGCCACCACATCTCGCATCGACTCGACGCTCTGGCCTGAGGAGACACTTCAGAATGACCTTGAGTCGCTGATGGCCCGCTTGAACACGATCCCTGGTCGAGTGCAGGAGTGGAAGAAGTCCTCGGCTCGGTGTGGTGCAGATGTCGCTCTGTGTCTGGCCCGAGTCCACTGCAAAGATGCGCGAGAAGAGAAGCTGGCGGCCCTTCGGGTGGCCAATACCAAGAAGCACGACTTCAGATCCTTTATGGAAACTTTCCTTGCAGCTGCCACTCGGATCGCCGACGGGATTGACCTTGATGAATTTGT
>NW_021294766.1:0-9499 GCF_002162155.2 Triticum dicoccoides | reverse complement strand
AGTTGTGGCGATGAGTGGTGCAAGCTCGTCCTTGTGTGGTAGTGGGAGGGGAGATGAATAGGCCCTAGATGATGTCGGAGAAGCAACTACCACTGAAAGGGATCGGCAACAACGGGGCCATGACAATTATCGCCACCTTCTTCTTCGCCCGGGCAATAGATGTGGCTGATGGATCCCACGGTGACCTCTTCCCGGCAACCTTCTTCATCTGCAGGGGAGCCTTGGCAGCGACGTTGGTGTCCGTAGTTGCTTCCCCGCCGACCGCGGCGGTGGTTCGTGACATCGGAAGGACTTGGCTTGGCACCAGATGACCTTTTGGATTGTTGCCACCATCGGTCATTACGAGAGGGAAAGCTGCGGATGCGGCGGGAGCAACGATGCTTTTAACAAAGTTCTATACTCATGGGAAAAGGAAGGAGGGGAACTAGGGCTTCGAAATACAACAATGCTTTCCAAGATTGTTTGATGGACTATGCACTTATGGTTCTGGGTTATAATGGCGAAATGTTCATGATGAGGCCGCATGAGTTTGTCTATGAAAGCTAGAAAGACTTCGAGTACGTGTCCCTAAGAAACCGCGCCTAGAGCCAGTCATCACCGTTGAACCTTTGAATTCATCTGAAGCTCCTGACTCAAGTTTTATTTACCGTAGTGTTTCATGGTGGTGAGGCCCCAGAGGGCTACTCTTGATCTATGTGGGTTGCGAGATCCATTGTACATCCACTGTGATGGTACTCTGACTGGCCTTATGATGCCATTTATCAGACAAGTTGGTAGTGCTCATTTCATTAGAAGATACTTAATTACCACATGTTGCAATAATTTAGAACTTTTGATAAACCTTGAAGACAAACTAACTTACTTTTATTTTATTTTCCTCTAGGCCCTAAAGAAGCATATCAGAGATGTGATCAACTTGGTCAAAAAATGATGAGATGTCCAACACCAACCAGCGTGATAATAACCACACAAGAACCACGCAAGAGCACGTCAATGATGGAAATATGCCCTAGAGACAATAATAAAATTATTATTATTATATTTCCTTATTCATGACAAAGGTTTATTATTCATGCTATAATTGTATTGACCGAAAACTTAAATACATGCGTGGATACATAAACAAATACCATGTCCCTAGTGAGCCTCTACTAGACTAGCTCGTTGATCAAAGATGGTTCAGGTTTCCTAACCATAGACATGAGTTGTCATTTGATAACGGGATCACAACATTAGGAGAATGATGTGATGGACAAGACCCATCCGTTAGCTTAGCATAATGATCGTTCAGTTTATTGATATTGCTTTCTTAATGTCAAATACATATTCATTCGACTATGAGATTATGCAACTCCTAGATACCGGAGGAATACCTTGTGTGCTATCAAAAGTCACAACGTAACTCTGTGACCAAAAATATGCTCTATAGGTATCTTCGAAGGTGTCCGTTGAGTTGGCATAGATCAAGATTAGGATTTGTCGCTCCGAGTATCGGAGAGGTATATCTGGGCCCTCTCGGTAATACACATCATAAGAAGCCTTGCAAGCAATGTGAGTAATGAGTTAGTTGCAAGATGATGTATTACGGAACGAGTAAAGAGACTTGCCGGTAACGAGATTGAACTAGGTATGAAGATACCAACGATCGAAACTCGGGAAGTAACATACTGATGGACAAAGGGAATTATGTATGTTGTCATAATGGTTCGACCGATAAAGATCTTCATAGCATATGTAGGAGCCAATATGGGCATCCAGGTTTCGCTATTGTTTATTGACTAGAGAGGTATCTCGGTCATGTCTAGATAGTTCTCGAACCCGTAGGGCCCGAACGCTTAACGTTCGATGACGATATAGTTGTTGGGGAACGTAGTAATTTCAAAAAAATTCCTACGCACACGCAAGATCATGGTGATGCATAGCAACGAGAGGGGAGAGTGTGATCTACGTACCCTTGTAGATCGACAACGGAAGCGTTTGGTTGATGTAGTCGTACGTCTCCACGGCCCGACCGATCAAGCACCGAAACTACGACACCTCCGAGTTCTAGCACACGTTCAGCTCGATGACGATCCCCGGACTCCGATCTAGCAAAGTGTCGGGGAAGAGTTCCGTCAGCACGACGGCATGGTGACGATCTTGATGTACTACTGTCGCAGGGCTTCGCCTAAGCACCGCTACAATATTATCGAGGATTATGGTGGAAGGGGGCACCGCACACGGTTAAGAATATGATCACGTGTATCAGCTTGTGTTCCTATGGGGTGCCCCTGCCTCCGTATATAAAGGCTCAAGGGGGGGGTGCGGCCGGCCTAGGAGAGGCGCGCCAGGAGGAGTCCTATTCCCTCCGGGAGTAGGATTCCTCCCCCAATCCTAGTTGGAATAGGATTCGCGGAGGGGGGAAAAGAGGAAGGGGGGCCGACCCCCTCTCCTTGTCCTATTCGGACCAAGGGAGGGGAGGGGCGCGCCGCCCATCTCTGGCTGCCTCTTCTCTTTTCCACTAAGGCCCACTAAGGCCCATATATCTCCCGGGGGGTTCCGGTAACCTCCCGGTACTCCGGTAAAATCCCGATTTCACCCGGAACACTTCCGATATCCAAACATAGGCTTCCAATATATCAATCTTTATGTCTCGACCATTTCGAGAATCCTCGTCATGTCCGTGATCACATCCGGGACTCCGAACAACCTTCGGCACATCAAAACGTATAAACTCATAATATAACTGTCATCGAAACCTTAAGCGTGCGGACCCTACGGGTTCGAGAACAATGTAGACATGACCGAGACACGTCTCCGGTCAATAACCAATAGCGGGACCTGACGGGGTTATGTGCCTAGGGTAGGGTCATGGACCTGATCCAAGTAACTTACCCCAGGACATCCTTAGAAGAGGTCGCCTTCCAGTCGACCAACGAGGATTCACTCGACTGGTCTGAAGGACTCGACCACGAAGACTCACTCGACCACCAGGAGGTCAAGAGGCACTCTGCACTGCAACGGCCTGTAATCAAGTAGACTTTATGATAGTAAAGGCCTTTATGTGGGGCGTTACCAGTAACGCCCCAGACTTAACTCACCTTAAACCCTCTCCTACGTGGGCTGGCTGGGGTCCTGGCGCACTCTATATAAGCCACCCCCCTCCACAGGCAGAAGGGTTCGGCACCTTGTAATTCACACATTCATAATCCACTCGACCGCCTCCGGGCTCCGAGACGTAGGGCTATTACTTCTTCCGAGAAGGGCCTGAACTCGTACATCCTTTGTGCTTACAACCTCTCCATAGCTAGGACCTTGCCTCTCCATACCTACCCCCCACTCTACTGTCAGGCTTAGAACCACGACAGTTGGCGCCCACCGTGGGGCCGGTGTTTTAGCGATTTTGTGGAGAAGTTGCGATTCTTCCGAGTACTCTCATCATGGTGTCTGCTGGAGTTTTGGTCAAGGGTCAAGAGATCCGTCTCGGCACTCTCACCTTCATCGCCGACGACTCCGCATGGCTCCAGGAGGCTCCACTCGACGTAGACGCGCTCCCCGTCCGCGGTGCGACGCATTTTCGCGCATGTGTCCGCGGCGTTCTGCTGCGGCAACCGTCGACCCAGTATCGGTCGGCTCCTCCATCGTCCACCCTCCCGGTCTCCCGCCAGCGCAAGCGCTCAGGCCGGTCGAGGCTTCAGCGATGGGTGAGTCACGCGGTGGCTCGCCAATCGGCCACTACACAAGTTGCGGCAATCGAGCCCAACGAATCTCTCTACGGCTTGTTCGATCAGTCGACTGGCTCCGGAGAGACTGCATCCGAGTGCGGGAGCAGTGATCCAGCGGCGGAAATCTTGATGGTCGACGGGCCCCGCAGCCCTCCTGGCTTCGCCCGTGGTGGTGGAGCAGGTGACGGCGGTGACCCTGCACGAGACTACGAAGAGTACCAGCCCGAGCCACTCGACTCTCTGCAAAGAGAAGAGCTTCGCCGCAGGAACGAGGATCCCCTGCGTATTCCCATCGCAGGAGAAACCCCCGAGGCTCGTGCCTTGGAGGAGGCGCGTCTGGCCAATTTGGCCGAGCGCACTCGACTGGAGAACCTTCAGCGAGCACTCGACGAGCGCGCGCGGCAACGAGTTCCCGACACCAGTCGACGTCAACTCTTCCCGCCGACTCAGGTATATCGAACCCCAATTCAGAATTTAGCAGCTGCGACCCATATAGCAGAGTCCATTCAGCCTTCGCAGTCGGAAGCTGGCAGAGGTTTGCTGCAGATCAGGGATCTGCTCCGAGCAGCAGGAGATCAGAATTCAGCCGTGTCTCAGTCGCGCAACAGAATTCACAGTCGATCTGTCACTGTGAATACGGTTCAGTCGGCTCACAGCCCCAGATCGCCTCCGCGGCGCGAAGGGCGTGAGAATCGGCGAGATCAATATGGCGACAGACTCGACCGAGATGATAGGCGTCGAGTGCCCTATTCCCCTCCGAGGGGTGGGTCTTATGCTCCTCGGCAGCCAGATGATAGGCGTCAGTACAGTACAGGGCGTAGGGTTCCAGTTGACCCCAGAGAGCCAGGCTTCGACGCGCGATCCATTATCGTGCAAGGGTTGGTCGACCGGAACAGAGCCCATCGAGGCGCACTCGACAGAGATGTACCCACGAGCAGTCGAGTACATGTTTCTGGTCCTGAATGTTTCAGCAGAGCTATCAGAGCCGCAGTTATCCCCCCCAATTTCAGGTTGGCAACAGGAGTCAGCAAGTTCACTGGTGAGTCTAAGCCTGAAACTTGGCTTGAAGACTACCGAGTGGCAGTTCAGATCGGTGGTGGGAACGACGAGGTGGCCATGAAGCATTTGCCCCTCATGTTGGAAGGCTCTGCCAGGGCATGGTTGACTCAATTACCTCCTAGCAGCATTTACACTTGGGAAGATCTGTCCCGAGTGTTCGTCAGAACGTTTGAAGGGACTTGCAAGCGACCAGCGGGATTGACAGAGTTGCAAGTCTGCGTGCAGAAAACTAATGAGACTCTCAGAGAGTATATTCAGAGGTGGATCACTTTGCACCACACTGTGGAAAATGTCTCTGATCATCAGGCAGTATGCGCCTTCAAAGACGGCGTCAAGAACAGAGAACTGAGTTTGAAATTTGGTCGAACCGGTGACATGACCTTGAGTCGGATGATGGAGATTGCTACCAAGTACGCCAACGGCGAAGAAGAAGACCGACTCCGAAGCGGCAAGCACAAGCCGAGTCAGTCGGAAAAAGGAAACGCCAGTCGGAAACAGAAGCGGAAGGCTGAACCGGCAGCTCCTGGAGAGGCTCTGGCCGTGACTCAAGGAAAATTTAAGGGGAAACCAAAAGGATCCTGGAACCCCAAGAAGGTAAAGGATAAAGAAGGGAACTAATATTCAGATATGGAGTCCCGCACAGCATCATTACGGATAGTGGGTCGAACTTTGACTCAGAGGAATTCAGAGCTTTCTGCGACTCCCAGGGCACACGGGTCGACTACGCATCAGTCGCCCATCCGCAGTCAAATGGACAAGCAGAGCGAGCTAATGGACTGATTCTCAAGGGACTGAAGCCTCGACTGATGCGTGATCTCAAACACGCGGCTGGAGCTTGGGTCGACGAACTTCCATCTGTACTCTGGGGACTGCGGACCACGCCTAATCGGTCGACCGGAAGAACTCCATTCTTCTTGGTCTATGGAGCTGAAGCAGTCTTGCCGAGTGATCTTCTCCACAATGCTCCTCGAGTTGAAATCTACAACGAAGCAGAAGCTGAACAAGCGCGGCAGGACGCAGTCGACCTTTTAGAGGAAGAAAGGGAGATGGCTCTGATCCGGTCGACCATCTACCAACAAGATCTGCGGCGTTTCCACGCCCGAAACGTGAGAGGTCGAGCCTTCCAGGAAGGGGATTTGGTTCTCCGAGTGGATCAGCACAAACCACACAAGCTTGCTCCTTCTTGGGAAGGCCCCTTCATCGTCACCAAGGTTCTCCACAACGGGGCGTACCGTCTTTACAACGTCAAGCATAATATCGACGAGCCCCGAGCTTGGAACGCGGAGCTACTCCGCCCGTTTTACACTTAAGCTTTATCACTCGGATGAGTTGCAATAAAATACTTCTGTAGTTCATGGACCTCAAAATAATAAGCGTCATAGTTCCTCCATAATATCTGTCACTTTTTATTTTTTGTCCAATGAAATTCCCCTCAGTGGGTGACTTAGCTGCGAATCAGTTTCGCCTAAGTTTGTAAAAATCCTACCGAGTGGTGAGCCAGACTCCCACTCGGAGGCTTAGCCGCGAATCCGTTTCGCCTAAGTTATCAAAATCCTACCGAGTGGTGAGCCAGACTCCCACTCGGAGGCTTAGCTGCGAATCCGTTTCGCCTAAGTTATAAAAATCCTACCGAGTGAAGAGCAACCCTCTCACTCGGGGGCTTAGCTGCAGTCCAAGCACTCGCCTAAGTTGTGAAAATCCTACCGAGTGGTAAGCCAGCCTTCCACTCGGAGGCTTAGCTGCAGCCTCGTGCTCGCCTAAGTTATAAAAATCCTACCGAGTGAAGAGCAACCCTCTCACTCGGGGGCTTAGCTGCAGTCCAAGCACTCGCCTAAGTTGTGAAAATCCTACCGAGTGGTAAGCCAGCCTTCCACTCGGAGGCTTAGCTGCAGCCTCGTGCTCGCCTAAGTTATGAAAATCCTACCGAGTGAAGAGCAACCCTCTCACTCGGGGGCTTAGCTGCAGCCCAGTGCTCGTCTAAGTGGACTAAAGAATAAATCGATTGCAGCACATGCACCTTGCCTTGAACCTGCAAAAGACATTCCGAGCCGAAGGCAATCGTATTCAAGCACCAAATCCAAGTTTGAATCGACATCTAAAGGAACCGAAAGTGCTCAGGCGTCAAGCCTGTTAAGGTTTGTCGGTTACAATTTCACTCGGCATACCGAGGCAAATTTAAAGCATCGAGCCAGAAGAAGTTTTTTACCCCTCCTGTGGAGGGCTGGAAGGTGCAACAAATTCATCAAGGTCAATCCCGTCGGCGATCCGAGTGGCAGCTGCAAGGAAAGTTTCCATAAAGGATCTGAAGTCGTGCTTCTTGGTATTGGCCACCCGAAGGGCCGCCAGCTTCTCTTCTCGCGCATCTTTGCAGTGGACTCGGGCCAGACACAGAGCGACATCTGCACCACACCGAGCCGAGGACTTCTTCCACTCCTGCACTCGACCAGGGATCGTGTTCAAGCGGGCCATCAGTGACTCAAGGTCATTCTGAAGTGTCTCCTCAGGCCAGAGCGTCGAGTCGATGCGAGATGTGGCGGCCTTCAGCCTTGCGAGATAGTCCACGACAGCTGCAACACGAGACTCCAGTCGGAAAACATCCATGGCAACTTCGTCGTTCACCGGAGAATTGACGGGGTCAAGGTTTGGCTCCAGTCGGCTGGTTTCTTCTTCAAAGTTTTGACAAAATTCTGCAAGGGTGATCACTAAGTCAAGGAGATAGTCGAATGGAAAAAGCCACAATTGGAAATATTTGCCAAACATGGAGGTCTACCTTCAAGCATAAGGAACAACTTTTTGGCAAGGCCACTCAGGAAGGCCTCCAGTTCAGTTTTCTTCTCAGTCAATTTGCTGACTTGGTCGGTCAGGGCAGCTTTGTCAGTTTTCAGTCGACTGACCTCCTTGTTGGCAATCCCAAGAGCAGCTTTCAGATTGGTATTGTCTTGTTCGAGCTTGGTAACTGAAGCTAACTTCTCGTCAGCAAGCTTGATCTTCTCGGCTAGCTCAAGGTCTTTCTTCTGCTGGGCCTCCCTTACCTTACCTGCAAGTTACAGCAAGATCAGATGCTGAAACAAGCAAGGGGAAAAGCAGTCGTCAAGGTCTCACCAAACATACCTTCGGTCTCCTCCTTTGCCTTTGTCAGCTTCTCCTGAACCAGCTTCAAGCTCAGCTCGACTTGAGTATGTTTTTGTTCCAGCTCTGAGTAGCGAGCCACAAGATCACAGGAGTTCTGTGAAGAACCAATCGACTAAATGTCAAATATAATTCACTTCCGAGTGAAAAAAGGGATAAACACACATTTCTAAGACTACAGCCAAATACAAGCATTCGACCGTAGTCTCGGGGACTACACCCAGTGGGTGCACTCAGCGTGCCCCCACTAATCCTGTTGAAGACAAAGTCGACCAGTCGACCTCAAAAAAAAATGTGCGAGATGCATTCTCTAAGACTGTGATCAACTGCAAGCAGTCGACCACAGTCTCGGGGACTACACCCAGTGGGTGCACTCAGCGTGCCCCCACCGGTTTGTGAAATCCAGTCGACCAGTCGACTGACAGAAAGATTGACATTATAAAGCCTAAGGCTGACTGCCAGCAGTCGACCTTAGCCTTGGGGACTACACCCAGTGGGTGCACTCAGCGTGCCCCCACCGGTTTGTGAAATCCAGTCGACCAGTCGACTGACAGAAAGATTGACATTATAAAGCCTAAGGCCGACTGCCAGCAGTCGACCTTAGCCTTGGGGACTACACCCAGCGGGTGCACTCAGCGTGCCCCCGCTAACACGGAGTTTATTCGACACACCCAGTGGGTGATTACTATAAATTCCGGAAAAGAAAAGTTTTTGGTAGCATATCCAACAGAACAAACAGCGGTCGACTGACCTGGACATTGATTTGGAGGGCAGAGCTGGCGTCATAAGCTGCCTGGCTCGCGTCCCGGATAGTCTTCAGCTACTCCATCATGAGTCCCACCTGGCGTATTGCCTCCTTCGCTGCGCCAGCTTGGTCCTCTGGGACGTGGTGCGTCGTGAAGAGTGAGGGCTGCTGAGCACTCGTCAGTGGATTTGCGAAGGACACCGTGTGTCGAGTGATGTTCTCTTCTTCCACAGTCAGAATCTCAGGCGCCGTCACATCCTGAGGCATCTTACTGGCGGACGCTTTCCGACTCCTCCTGCGTGCCAGTGTTTCTTCATCCTCGTCGTCATCAGGGAGATTGATAACAGTATTGGGTGGAGCTGCGGAGAAGAATCAGGATCAGAGATCGCGAGTCAGTCGACTAAGAACGATGTTAAGAATACAGTACCTGGGTTCGAAGTTGATGCATCCTCCATCTCGTGGTCATCAGCCCGGGCCGAGGTCTCAGAAGTAGCAGCACTGCAACTCCAAAGGATCGGTCGACTAACTCCAGCGTCGACCAGAGATAAAGTTCGCACAGAATAAGAAAATATGAGCAGCACAATTACCCTGATATGGTGGGGATGGACACCTTCATCTTCGGCAGGAGCTTGGTCGGCTTTGGCGGAGCCCCCCTAGGATGCTTCGGCGCCTTTTCAGTCGGCGCTGGAGAAGTGGTCCTAGGGCGCTTGGTCGACTGCGTCGCAACCCCCTTGCCACGTTCAGTCGAAGGGTCGTGGACGAGCTTCGACCGCCTTTCCGAGCGCGGTGGCACGACCTCCTCCTCTTCCTCCTCGTCTTCGGCGTCATCATCATCGCCGTCGTCATCATCATCGTCGTCGTC
>NW_021294765.1:8200-10312 GCF_002162155.2 Triticum dicoccoides | reverse complement strand
AAATCACTACAAAATAAACTGTGAAAATGTTGAAACTTGGCATAGTATCATCATTTCACCCACATAGCATGTGTGAAAGAGTAGAGAGGGTCACGGCAAAAACTGGACGCACTTCGTGTACAAACTAGACAATCTCTTTCGGAGAAGGGTTTCGGACGAGAACTCATCTGTTACACGGGCACTTCAATGTTTTTTAAACTTATTTGAACTCCGAACTTCTTTTGTGTTCAGTATGCAGCATTCAAAGCGACGTCATCAATTTCCAACATGTTCTGACATCATTTGTTGGTTTTCAGTCATTTACCTAATTGTTTAGAGAGCTAAATGACCGTGAAATTGAAAATCATTACAAAATGAACTATGAAAATGTTGAAACTTGGCATGGTATCATCATTTCACCCGCATAGAATGTGCGAAAGAGTACAGAGGGTCACAGCAAAAACTGGACGCACTTCGTGTACAAACTGGACAATCTCTTTCGGAGTATCAGGGTTTTGGACGAGAACTCATCTGTTACATGGGCACTTCAATGTTTTTTAAACTTATTTGAACTACGGACTTCTTTTGTGTTCAGTATGCAGCATTCAAAGCGATGTCATCAATTTCCAACATGTTCTGACATCATTTGTTGTTTTTCAGTCATTTACATAATTGTTTAGAGAGCTAAATGACCGTGAAATTGAAAATCATTACAAAATGAACTATGAAAATGTTGAAACTTGGCATGGTATCATCATTTCACCTGCATAGCATGTGCGAAAGAGTAGAGAGGGTCACGGCAAAAACTGGACGCACTTCGTGTACAAACTGGACAATCTCTATCGGAGTATCAGGGTTTCAGACGAGAACTCATCTGTTACACGGGCACTTCAATGTTTTTTAAACTTATTTGAACTACGGACTTCTTTTGTGTTCAGTATGCAGCATTCAAAGCGATGTCATCAATTTCCAACATGTTCTGACATCATTTGTTGTTTTTCAGTCATTTACCTAATTGTTTGAGAGCTAAATGACCGTGAAATTGAAAAACACTACAAAGTACACTGTGAAAATGTTGAAACTAGGCATGGTATCATCATTTCACCCGCATAGCATGTGCGAAAGAGTAGAGAGGGTCACGGCATAAACTGGACGCACTTCGTGTACAAACTGGACAATCTCTTTCGGAGAAGGGTTTCGGACGAGAACTCATCTGTTACACGGGCACTTCAATGTTTTTTAAACTTATTTGAACTCCGGACTTCTTTTGTGTTCAGTATGCAGCATTCAAAGCGATGTCATCAATTTCCAACATGTTCTGACATCATTTGTTGGTTTTCAGTCATTTACCTAATTGTTTAGAGAGCTAAATGACCGTGAAATTGAAAATCACTACAAAATGAACTATGAAAATGTTGAAACTTGGCATGGTATCATCATTTCACCCGCATAGCATGTGCGAAAGAGTAGAGAGGGTCACGGCAAAAACTGGACGCACTTCGTGTACAAACTGGACAATCTCTTTCGGAGTATCAGGGTTTCGGGCGAGAACTCATCTGTTACACGGGAACTTCAATGTTTTTTAAACTTATTTGAACTCCGGACTTCTTTTGTGTTCAGTATGCAGCATTCAAAGCGACGTCATCAATTTCGAACATGTTCTGACATCATTTGTTGTTTTTCAGTCATTTACCTAATTGTTTAGAGAGATAAATGACCATGAAATTGAAAATCACTACAATATGAACTGTGAAAATGTTGAAACTTGGCATGGTATCATCATTTCACCCGCATAGCATGTGCGAAAGAGTAGAGAGGGTCACGGCAAAAACTGGACGCACTTCATGTACAAACTGGACAATCTCTTTCGGAGTATCAGGGTTTCGGACGAGAACTCATCTGTTACACGGGCACTTCAATGTTTTTTAAACTTATTTGAACTCCGGACTTCTTTTGTGTCCAGTATGCAGCATTCAAAGCAACGTCATCAATTTCCAACATGTTCTGACATCATTTGTTGTTTTTCAGTCATTTACATAATTGTTTAGAGAGCTAAATGACCATGAAATTGAAAATCACTACAAAATGAACTGTAAAAATGTTGAAACTTGGCATGCTATCATCATTTCACCC
>NW_021294765.1:1741-4997 GCF_002162155.2 Triticum dicoccoides | reverse complement strand
ACGTCATCAATTTCGAACATGTTCTGACATCATTTGTTGTTTTTCAGTCATTTACCTAATTGTTTACAGAGATAAATGACTGTGAAATTGAAAATCACTACAAAATAAACTGTGAAAATGTTGAAACTTGGCACGGTATCATCATTTCACCCGCATAGCATGTGCAAAAGAGCAGAGAGGGTCACGGTAAAAACTGGACGCACTTCCTGTACAAACTAGACAATCTCTTTCGGAGAAGGGTTTCGGACGAGAACTCATCTGTTACACGGGCACTTCAATGTTTTTTAAACTTATTTGAACTCCGGACTTCTTTTGTGTTCAGTATGCAACATTCAAAGCGACGTCATCAATTTCCAACATGTTCTGACATCATTTGTTGTTTTTCAGTCATTTACCTAATTGTTTAGAGAGCTAAATGACCATGAAATTGAAAATCACTACAAAATGAGCTGTGAAAATGTTGAAACTTGGCATGGTATCATCATTTCACCCACATAGCATGTGCGAAAGAGTAGAGAAGGTCACGGCAAAAACTGGACGCACTTCGTGTACAAACTGGACAATCTCTTTCGGAGTATCAGGATTTCGTACGAGAACTCATCTGTTACACGGGCACTTCAATGTTTTTTAAACTTATTTGAACTCCGGACTTCTTTTGTGTTCAGTATGCAGCATTCAAAGCGATGTCATCAATTTCCAACATGTTCTGACATCATTTGTTTTTTTCCAGTCATTTACCTAATTGTTTAGAGAGCTAACTGACCGTGAAATTGAAAATCACTACAAAATAAACTGTGAAAATGATGACACTTGGCATGGTATCATCATTTCACCTGCATAGCATGTGCGAAAGAGTAGAGAGGGTCACGGCAAAAACTGGACGCACTTCGTGTACAAACCGGACAATCTCTTTCGGAGTATCAGGATTTCGTACGAGAACTCATCTGTTACACGGGCACTTCCATGTTTTTAAACTTATTTGAACTCCGGACTTCTTTTGTGTTCAGTATGCAGCATTCAAAGCGATGTCATCAATTTCCAACATGTTCTGACATCATTTGTTTTTTCCCAGTCATTTACCTAATTGTTTAGAGAGCTAAATGACCGTGAAATTGAAAATCACTACAAAATAAACTGTGAAAATGTTGAAACTTGGCATGGTATCATCATTTCACCTGCATAGCATGTGCGAAAGAGTAGAGAGGGTCACGGCAAAAACTGGAAGCACTTCGTGTACAAACTGGACAATCTCTGTCGGAGTATCAGGGTTTCGGACGAGAACTCATATGTTACACGGGCACTTTAATGTTTTTTAAACTTATTTGAACTCCGGACTTCTTTTGTGTTTAGTATGCAGCATTCAAAGCGACGTCATCAATTTCCAACATGTTCTGACATCATTTGTTGTTTTTCAGTCATTTACCTAATTGTTTAGAGAGCTAAATGACCGTGAAATTGAAAATCACTACAAAATAAACAGTGAAAATGTTGAAACTTGGCATGGTATCATCATTTCACCCGCATAGCATGTGCGAAAGAGCAGAGAGGGTCACGGCAAAAACTGGACGCACTTCATGTACAAACTAGACAATCTCTTTCGCAGAAGGGTTTCGGACGAGAACTCATCTGTTGCTCGGGCACTTCAATGTTTTTTAAACTTATTTGAACTCCGAACTTCTTTTGTGTCCAGTATGCAGCATTCAAAGCAACGTCATCAATTTCCAACATGTTCTGACATCATTTGTTGTTTTTCAGTCATTTACCTAATTGTTTAGAGAGCTAAATGACCATGAAATTGAAAATCACTACAAAATGAACTGTGAAAATGTTGAAACTTGGCATGGTATCATCATTTCACCCACATAGCATGTGCGAAAGAGTAGAGAGGGTCACGGCAAAAACTGGACGCACTTCATGTACAAACTGGACAATCTCTTTCGGAGTATCAGGGTTTCGCACGAGAACTCATCTGTTACACGGGCACTTCAATGTTTTTTAAACTTATTTGAAATCTAGACTTCTTTTGTGTTCAGTATGCATCATTCAAAGCGATGTCATCAATTTCCAACATGTTCTGACATCATTTGTTTTTTCTAGTCATTTACCTAATTGTTTAGAGAGCTAAATGATCGTTAAATTGAAAATCACTACAAAATGAACTATGAAAATGTTGAAACTTGGCATGGTATCATCATTTCACACGCATAGCCTGTGCGAAAGAGTGGAGAGGGACACGGCAAAAACTGGACGCACTTCGTGTACAAACTAGACAATCTCTTTCGGAGTATCAAGGTTTAGGACGAGTACTCATCTGTTACACGGGCACTTCAATGTTTTTTAAACTTATTTGAACTCTGGATTTTTTTGTGTTCAGTATGCAGCATTCAAAGAGACGTCAGCAATTTCCAACATGTTCTGACATCATTTGTTGTTTTTCAGTCATTTACCTAATTGTTTAGAGAGCTAAATGATCGTGAAATTGAAAATCACTACAAAATGAACTGTGCAAATGTTGAAACTTGGCATGGCATTATCATTTCACCCGCATAGCATTTGCGAAAGAGTAGAGAGGGTCACGGCAAAAACTGGAGGCACTTAGTGTACATCCTAGACAATCTCTTTCGGAGAAGGGTTTCGGATGAGAACTCATTTGTTACACGGGCACTTCGATGTTTTTTAAACTTATTTGAACTCCGGACTTCTTTTGTGTTCAGTATGCAGCATTCAAAGCAACATCATCAATTTCCAACATGTTCTGACATCATTTGTTGTTTTTCAGTCATTTACCTAATTGTTTAGAGAGCTAAATGACCGTGAAATTGAAAATCACTACAAAATGAACTGTGAAAATGTTGAAACTTGGCACGGTATCATCATTTCACCTGCATAGCATGTGCGAAAGAGGAGAGAGGGTCACGGCAAAAACTGGACGCACTTCGTGTACAAACTGGACAATCTCTTTCGGAGTATCAGGGTTTCGGACGAGAACTCATCTGTTACACGGGCACTTCAATGTTTTTTAAACTTATTTGAACTCCGGACTTCTTTTGTGTTCAGTATGCAGCATTCAAAGGGACGTCATCAATTTCCAACATGTTCTGACATCATTTGTTGGTTTTCAGTCATTTACCTAATTGTTTAGAGAGCTAAATGACCGTGAAATTGAAAATCACTACAAAATGAACTATGAAAATGTTGAAACTTGGCATGGTATCATCATTTCACGCGCATAGCATGTGCAAAAGAGCAGAGAGGG
>NW_021294765.1:0-1386 GCF_002162155.2 Triticum dicoccoides | reverse complement strand
AGAGCTAAATGACCGTGAAATTGAAAATCACTACAAAATGAACTATGAAAATGTTGAAACTTGGCATGGTATCATCATTTCACCCGCATAGCATGTGCAAAAGAGCAGAGAGGGTCACGGCAAAAACTGGACGCACTTCGTGTACAAACTAGACAATCTCTTTCGGAGTATCAGGGTTTCGGACGAGAACTCATCTGTTACACGGGCACTTCAATGTTTTTTAAACTTATTTGAACTCCGGACTTCTTTTGTGTTCAGTATGCAGCATTCAAAGCGACGTCATCAATTTCCAACATGCTCTGACATCATTTGTTGTTTTTCAGTCATTTACCTAATTGTTTAGAGAGCTAAATGACTGTGAAATTGAAAATCACTACAAAATAAACTGTGAAAATGTTGAAACTTGGCTCGATATCATCATTTCACCCGCATAGCATGTGCAAAAGAGAGGAGAGGGTCACGGCAAAAACTGGACGCACTTCGTGTACAAACTGGACAATCTCTTTCGGAGTATCAGGGTTTCGGACGAGAACTCATCTGTTACACGGGCACTTCAATGTTTTTTAAACTTATTTGAACTCCGGAATTCTTTTGTGTTCAGTATGCAGCATTCAAAGTGACGTCATCAATTTCCAACATGTTCTGACATCATTTGTTGGTTTTCAGTCAATTACCTAATTGTTTAGAGAGCTAAATGACCGTGAAATTGAAAATCACTACAAAATGAACTATGAAAATCTTGAAACTTGGCATGGTATCATCATTTCACCCGCATAGCATGTGCAGAAGAGCAGAGAGGGTCACGGCAAAAACTGGACGCACTTCGTGTACAAACTAGACAATCTCTTTCGGAGTATCAGGGTTTCGGACGAGAACTCATCTGTTACACGGGCACTTCAATGTTTTTTAAACTTATTTGAACTCCGGACTTCTTTTGTGTTCAGTATGCAGCATTCAAAGCGACGTCATCAATTTCCAACATGCTCTGACATCATTTGTTGTTTTTCAGTCATTTACCTAATTGTTTAGAGAGCTAAATGACCGTGAAATTGAAAATCACTACAAAATGAACTGTGAAAATGTTGAAACTTGGCATGGTATCATCATTTCACCTGCATAGCATGTGCAAAAGAGCAGAGAGGGTCACGGCAAAAACTGGATGCACTTCGTGTACAAACTGGACAATCTCTTTTGGAGTATCAGGATTTCATACGAGAACTCATCTGTTACACGGGCACTTCAATGTTTTTTAAACTTATTTGAACTCCGGACTTCTTTTGTGTTCAGTATGCAGCATTCAAAGCGATGTCATCAATTTCCAACATGTTCTGACATCATTTGTTTTTTTCCAGTCATTTAGCTAATTGTTTAGAGAGCTAAATGACC
>NW_021294764.1:0-1089 GCF_002162155.2 Triticum dicoccoides | reverse complement strand
CTCAACATCCCGTCTCATCTTTGGCCAAAAGAAATGTGTAGCAAGTACGTCCTCCGTCTTCTTCACGCCAAAGTGTCCCATTAATCCTCCTCCATGCGCCTCCTGCAACAACAAAAGACGAACGGAGCTAGCTGGAATGCATAGCTTGTTAGCACGAAACACAAATCCATCGTTAACAACAAACTTGTTCCACATTCTTCCTTCTTTACAATTCTGCATTACATCTTTAAAATCAGCATCATGCACATATTGATCTTTGATGGTCTCCAAACCAAATATTTTGAAGTCAAGTTGTGAAAGCATAGTATAGCGACGAGACAATGCATCAGCAATAACATTTTCTTTTCCCTTCTTGTGTTTAATGACATAAGGGAAAGTCTCAATGAATTCAACCCATTTAGCATGTCTACGATTCAGTTTAGCTTGACTTTTAATATGTTTCAAAGATTCATGATCAATGTATAACAAATTCTTTGGGCCATAAATAATGTTGCCATGTTTCTAAAGTCCGAACAAGAGCATATAATTCTTTATCATAAGTAGAATAATTCAGACTAGGCCCACTCAATTTTTCAGAAAAGTATGCAACAGGTTTGCCATCTTGTAATAACACACCTCCTAATCCAATTCCACTAGCATCACATTCAAGCTCAAAAGTCTTATTAAAATCAGGAAGTTGGAGTAAAGGAGCATGTGTCAACTTATCTTTCAATACCGTGAAGGCTTCTTCCTGTGCGGTACCCCAAAGAAAAGGCACATCTTTCTTTGTAAGCTCATTGAGAGGTGCAGCAATGGTGCTGAAATCTCTCACAAAACGCCTATTGAATCCAGCGAGGCCAAGAAAACTCCTCACTTGTGTGACCGTTTTGGGCTGCGGCCAACTCTCAATAGCTTCAATCTTGGCTTTATCAACTTCAATTCCCTGTGGAGTAACAACATAGCCAAGAAAAGATACTCGGTCGGTGCAAAAGGTGCACTTCCCAAGGTTACCAAACAAACGTGCATCACGTAGAGCAATAAAAACAGCACGTAAATGTTCCAAATGTTCTTCCAAAGATCTGCTATAAATCAATATGTCATCAAAGTAAA
>NW_021294763.1:0-1035 GCF_002162155.2 Triticum dicoccoides | reverse complement strand
GGGTGCGCCTTGGCCTAATGGGCCAAGGGCACCAGCCCCACATAGGCCCATGCGCCTAGGGTTTAAGGGGGAAAGAGTCCTAGGAGGGGAAGGCACCTCCTAGGTGCCTTGGGGGGGAGGGAAACCCCCCTTGGCCGCCGCACCCCCTAGGAGATTGGATCTCCTAGGGCCGGCCACCCCCCCTTGGCCCTCCTATATATAGTGGGGGAGAGGAGGGACTTCATACCTGAACGCCTTGGCCTTTGGTTGCCTCCTTCTCCCTCTCCAACACCTCCTCCACCTCCATAGTGCTTAGCGAAGCTCTGCCGGAGTACTGCAGCTCCATCAACACCACGCCGTCGTGCTGCTGCTGGTGCCATCTCCCTCAACCTCTCCTCCCTCCCTTGCTGGATCAAGAAGGAGGAGACGTGGCTGTTCCGTACGTGTGTTGAACGCGGAGGTGACGTCCGTTCGGCGCTGGTCATCGGTGATTTGAATCACGTCGAGTACGACTACATCATCACCGTTCTTTTGAACGCTTCCGCTCGCGATCTACAAAGGTATGTCGATGCATCTAATCACTCGTTGCTAGATGAACTCCTAGATGATCTTGGTGAAACGAGTAGGAAATTTTTTGTTTTCTGCAACGTTCCCCAACAGTGGCATCATGAGCTAGGTCTATGCGTAGTTCTTCTTGCGCGAGTAGAACACAATTTGTTGTGGGCGTAGATTTGTCAACTCTCTTGCCGTTACTAGTCCTTTCTTGCTTCAGCGGTATTGTGGGATGAAGCGGCCCGGACCAACCTTACACGTACGCTTACGTGAGACCGGTTCCACCGACTAACATGCACTAGTTGCATAAGGTGGCTAGCGGGTGTCTGTCTCTCCTACTTTAGTTGGAGCGGAATCGATGAACAGGGTCCTTATGAAGGGTAAATAGAAGTTGACAAATCACGTTGTGGCTTTAACGTAGGTAAGAAAACGTTCTTGCTAGAACCCTAATTCAGCCACGTAAAACTTGCAACAACAATTAGAGGACGTCTAACTTGTTTTTGC
>NW_021294762.1:0-1718 GCF_002162155.2 Triticum dicoccoides | reverse complement strand
AGAGGTCCTTTTCCGTGGACACGGCTATTCGAATAGATTAGGTTAACCCTGCAGGGGTGTACTTCTTCACACACGCTCTCACCACTTACCGCCGTTTACACGACATGTACTCGGCAACCTTCAAGCGGAAGCCCAACGTGGGTGTCGGCCACGGCCTACCTAAACACCTAAGTCTCTAGTCCAGGTTTATCGCCTATTCGGGTTCCATCCATGAGGAGATCCGGCCGGAGTTTCGCTCACAGCCCCAAACGATGTGAACAGGGTTCCCGAGACACCAAACGGGCGCCCGGTACACCGTGCCACGTGCCTACCGCATCACAGCCCACCCCTACGGTCAGCGCTGCCCACGGCCTCCAGCATACTACAACACCAGAAACTACTTGCAACTCCTGGACAGAGGACAAGGGTGATCAAGAAGCCGAGAGGGTCCATTGGTTTCGGGCCCAATGCGTGGTAGTAGCTGAATCATGGATCACAAACACAGAACTCAGTTCCTGAGGACGGCTGCAATGAGACAACCCACCATGTACTCCTACATGGCCTCTCACCGCTACCTTTACCAAATCGTGTTCACACACTTAGCTCACACACAGTAGGACATGTTCACACGCCTCTGATTCATCCCCGATGAATCAGACCTGACTCAACTCTAAGCAATAGCAGGCATGACAAACAAACATGAATGAGTAGTCACATCAGGGCTCAAACAACTCCTACTCATGCTAGTGGGTTTCATCTATTTACTGTGGCAATGACAGGTCATGCAAAGGACAAAGGGGTTCAGCTACCGCAGCAAGTAACAGATGAATCGGTGTTGTCCTAATGCAGTAAAAGAGAGCAGGAGCGAGAGAGTAGGATTGTATCGGAATGAACAAGGGGGTTTTGCTTGCCTGGCACTTCTGAAGATAACATTGAGTCTTCATCAGTGTCAACGATCACATCATCGGTATCACGTCTATTGAGAGGGGACAAATACCGGCAACACAGAAGGGAACACAATCAATGCAATGCACAATATGATGCATGATCATGACATGGCAAAATGAATGTGTTTTGAGCCAATGCAACTAGCAACAGATTAAATGAAGTTGGTTTGAATACAAGATTCAAATTCAAACTCCATATGTGATTATTTAAATGCCCTTTATTTGATTTGTGCTAAACAGCAGCTATAAGTTGTTCTAACATGCATGAAAATGGTACAGATGGATTCCTTGAATTTTTCTGATAATTTTTCATATATAATTTATTAAATTTGGAGTTACGGTTAATTTTCTATGATTTATTGAAGTTTTAGTTATTTTCTGGAATTTCAGAATTAAGTTAAATCCAGAAAATGAGTTATGACATCAGCACTGCGTCATGCTTGCATCAGCAAGTCAACAGGGCTGCCCCGGGTCAAACCTGACGTGTGGGGTCCACACGTCAGTGACACAGGGACTAATCCCGCGTTGACCCGGGCTGGTTAGCTTTGACTAAGCCCTGGGGCCCACTTGTCAGCGTCAGTAGGTGGGGGGTTAGTGACTAATTAACTAAGCCACGTCGACTTCGCCGGAGTTCGGCCGGCGACGACCAAAACTGCGGCGGGAGCTCGCCGGACTTGAGCTACAGGCGGCGGCTGGACTCGCGGAGACCACCGGGGCGTAGCCCGTGCTCTTCCGCATCCAACGGAGCAGGAAGGAGCGGACGGGGTGCGCTGTACTCGCCGGAGTCGAGCT
>NW_021294761.1:0-776 GCF_002162155.2 Triticum dicoccoides | reverse complement strand
TTTCATGGACTATTACTAACTGTTTTGCGGTAACGCAGTGATTTCCACGATTAACGAACCCTGGGGTGCGTCTATGTGTCGGTCATCAACACTCGCAATTTTGGCAGATTCTGGCCCGTTTCTTCGATTATTATTCACTGTTTTGAGGTCCCGAAGCAATTTCCATAGTTATTGAACCCCAAGGTGCGCTTACATGTCGGTCATCAACACTGGCAGTTTTGGCTGATTTTGGCCCGTTTCATGGACTAGTACAAACTGTTTTGCGGTCCTGCGGTGATTTCCACGATTAAGGAACCCTAGGGTGCGTCTACGTGTCGGTCATCAACACTCGGAGTTTTGGCCGATTCTAGCCCATTTCTTGGATTATTACTCATTGTTTTGAGGTCCTAAAGCGATTTGTGGTCCCGGAGTGATTTCCACGATTAATGAACCCTGGGGTGCGTTTATGTGTCGGTCATCAACGCTGGCAGTTTTGGCTGATTCTGGTCCGTTTCATGGACTATTACTCACTGTTTTTGGTCCCGGAGTGATTTCCACGATTAATGAACCCTGGAGTGTGTTTACGTGTCGGTCATCAACACTCGCAGTGTTGCCCGATTCTCGCCAGTTTCATGGACTATTACTCACTGTTTAGCGGTCCGGGAGTGATTTACACGATTAAAGAACCCTGGGTGCGTTTACGTGTCAGTCATCAACACTCGCAGTTTTGGCCGATTCTGGACCGTTTCTTGGACTATTACTCACTGTTTTGTGGTCCCGGAGTGATTTCCATGATT
>NW_021294760.1:0-1185 GCF_002162155.2 Triticum dicoccoides | reverse complement strand
TCATCATCTCTAACTGGGATTCCTCTCAGTTTCCTCGGCAAATGCTATGACCTTTTCAAACAGTGAATTCACTCTCTTTTGTTGGGTTCTTCCCCAGTTACCAGAATCATTCCCAGCATTTGCATTTTGTTCCTAGCTTGCACCGCCAATGTGCCATTCTACCATGGGTCTCTTCCATTTCCGGTGATAAGCAAAATCATCCATTACGTTGTCTTCAACAAGGTAATCCACATCATCCAAGTCCAAGTATGCCATTCTACCGACCCCGCCAATCGATTGCTGTGATTTGCCTTAGGCTGATATAGAGAGTCTTAACGATCTCTATATCAAAGGTAATTCTTTTTGCCACTTAAGATAATAATCTACGAATCACCCCCCTCCAGGATGTTTCGTCGTGGTATCATGGAAACTCAACTCCTCGCTACGTTGACAACCGTTCACCACCTTCTTAGGTGTGGAATCGTTGTCTACCTAGTGAACCTTCGTCATCTGTTCCACTCCATTTCTCTAGAGGTGTGCTTCATCTCTCAGCTCGAGAGATGTTGCTATGTCTCATTCCGTGAGTTAATCCTGAGTTGTTCGATCTTCGAGAAGATCGACCCTTCTAGAGTCTCCTTCTTCCCTTCATGTCATGTTAACAGGATTTCTCAGAGCAAGACTTCAAGACAATAATGGTGTTCAAATCAACGTTCATTTGAAGTGCACCCTGGATCGTGAAGATTATACTAGTTTGCGTTCCCCTTTCACCCTGCCCTACGCTTGAATCTCGAGACGAGATTCTTGTTTAGTGGGGGTGAGTTGTCACATCCCTAGCTTCTGGTATGCACTAGGCTAGACTTCATGTTTGCATCATGTTTAAATTTTGCCTAAAATTGAAATGGGGATGTTCAAACCCTAGCATTAAATCAACTCAACTAGGGTGAATTAAAATCTTTTCAATAAACCCAAAAGGTTCCTAAGAAAAGTTCATGATTTCTGGTTAAGGTGGAAACCTCTGCCAAAAATGATGATTATATTCTTAGGTCATTTTTGGATTTTTGAATTAAATCATATTGTATTTGACTTTGGGCATTTAAATACTATAAATAATTTAAATGCTCAAATAAATGTTGGAAATTGATAAGGGTCACTGAAATAATTCAGAAAGTACCCATAATTATTTCCAGGATTTTATAAAATGATTTG
>NW_021294759.1:0-954 GCF_002162155.2 Triticum dicoccoides | reverse complement strand
CTGCTCTCTTTTACTGCATTAAGACAACGCGTTTCAAACTGCTGTGTGCTACGGTAGTTGAACCCATTTCCTCTGCATGACCTGTCATTGCCACAGTAACTAGATGAAACCCACTAGCATGTGTAGGAGTTGATTGAGCCATATGTATGTGTTGTTCCTACCTTGCTATGCCTGCTATGCTTAGAGTCGTGTCAGGTCTGGTTCATCTGGGTGATGGGCTAGAGTGAAATGATTATGTCGGTAATGAGAGTGGTGTGGTGAACACGATTTGGTAAAGGTATCGATGAGAGGCCATGTAGGAGTACATGGTGGGTTGTTTCATTGAAGCCGACCTTAAGCACTGAGATCTGTATGTGTGATTTAAGATACAGCTACTACCATGCATTGGGCCCTGAAATATGACCCCGCTCGACTTCTTATTCACCCTAACTCTCTGTCCAGGAGTTGCAAGTAGTTTCTGGTGTTTGTAGCCTACTGGAGGCCGTGGACAGCGCTGACCGTAGGGGTGGGCTGTGATGCGGTAGGTACGTGGTCGGGTGTACCGAATACCCGTTAGGTATCTCGGGAACCCTGTTCACATCGTTCGGGGCCGTATGGGAAACCTCGGCCGGACTCCCTGCGGATGGAACCTGGATAGGCGATAAACCTGGACTAGAGGCTTAAGTGTTTAGGTAGGTCGTGGTCTACACCCACGTCGGCTTTCGCTTGAAGTCTGCCGAGCACATGTCGTGTGCAGACGCTAAGTGGTGGAAACATGTATGAAGAAGTACACCCCTGCAGGGTTATCATGATCTATTCGAATAGCCGCGTCCGCGGTAAAGGACTACTTGGTTGCCTATACAGTTCATAGACAAGTAAATGGAAACTAATAAAAGCCTCAAGATAAGTGTGAGTGCCGAGGATGGCTCTTCCGTAGGAAGACGGAGGTGGATCCTCGGTAGTGTATTGAAGTGG
>NW_021294758.1:0-1180 GCF_002162155.2 Triticum dicoccoides | reverse complement strand
GGCCCCGTAGCGGGTCAAAGCCCGAGTCAACGCGGGATTAGCCCCCGTGTCACTGACGTGTGGACCCCACACGTCAGGTTTGACCCTGACCGGCCCCTGTTGACTTGCTGACGTCATGCCGACGTCATGCTGACGCAGTAAAGTATTTCTGGAATTAAATAAATTAGGAAATGATTTATAATTCCAGAAAATTGTATAAACTTTAATAAATCATAGAAAATTAACCGTAACTCCAAATTAAATAATTTATATATGAAAAATTATCAGAAAAATTCAAGGAATCCATCTGTACCATTTTCATGCATGTTAGAACAACTTATAGCTGCTGTTTAGCACAAATCAATTAAAGGGCATTTAAATAATCACATATGGAGTTTGAACTTGAATCTTGTATTCAAACCAACTTCATTTAATCTGTTGCTAGTTGCATTAGCCCAAAACACATTCATTTTGCCATGTCATGATCATGCATCATATTGTGCATTGCATTGATTGTGTTCCCTTCTGTGTTGCCGGTATTTGTCCCCTCTCGATAGACGTGATACCGATGATGTGATCGTTGACACTGATGAAGACTCAATGTTATCTTCAGAAGTGCCAGGCAAGCAAAACCCCCTTGTTCATTCCGATACAATCCTACTCTCTCGCCCCTGCTCTCTTTTACTGCATTAGGACAACATCGATTTATCTGTTACTTGCTGCGGTAGCTGAACCCCTTTATCCTCTGCATGACCTGTCATTCCACAGTAAATAGATGAAACCCACTAGCATGAGTAGGAGTTGTTTGAGCCCTGTTGTGCCTACTCATTCATGTTTGTTTGTCATGCCTGCTACTGCTTAGAGTTGAGTCAGGACTGATTCATCGGGGATGAATCAGAGGCGTGTGAACATGTCCTACTGTGTGTGAGCTAAGTGTGTGAACACGATTTGGTAAAGGTAGCGGTGAGAGGCCATGTAGGAGTACATGGTGGGTTGTCTCATTGCAGCCGTCCTCAGGAACTGAGTTCTGTGTTTGTGATCCATGATTCAGCTACTACCACGCATTGGGCCCGAAACCAATGGACCCTCTCGGCTTCTTGATCACCCTTGTCCTCTGTCCAGGAGTTGCAAGTAGTTTCTGGTGTTTGTAGTATGCTGGAGGCCGTGTGCAGCGCTGACCGTAGGGGTGGGCTGTGATGCG
>NW_021294757.1:0-911 GCF_002162155.2 Triticum dicoccoides | reverse complement strand
ATTTTGGAGCTAATTAAGCTTATTATGTAATTTTTGAGCTAGCTAAGCATATTGAGTCATTTTGGAGGGAAAAATGCTAAGTATATGTAATTTTAGAGCTAGCCTAGGTTAAATAGGTCATTTTGGAGCTAAGTAAGGTTATTATGTCATTTTGGAGCTAGCTAAGCATATGAAGTCATTTAGGACCTAAATAATGTCATTTCTTAAGCATATTATATCATTTTAGAGCTAGCTAAGCATATTAAGTCATTTTGGAGGAAAGGATGCTAAGTATAGGTCATTTTAGAGCTATCCTAGGTTAAATATGTCATTTTTAAGCTAGGCTAAGCATATTAAGTCATTTTGGAGAAAAAATGCTAAGTATAGGTCATTTTAGAGCTATCCTAGGTTAAATATGTCATTTTGGAGCTAATTAAGCTTATTATGTCATTTTTGAGCTAGCTAAGCATATTGAGTCATTTTGGAGGAAAAAATGCTAACTATGGGTCACTTTAGAGCTAGCCTAGGTTAAATAGGTCATTTTGGAGCTAAATATGGTTATTATGTCATTTTGGAGCTAGCTAAGCATATGAAGTCATTTAGGACCTAAAATATGTCATTTGTTAAGCATATTATATCATTTTAGAGCTAGCTAAGCATATTAAGTCATTTTGGAGGAAAAAATGCTAAGTGTAGGTCATTTTAGAGCTATCCTAGGTTAAATATGTCATTTTTAAGCTAGCTAAGCATATTAAGTCATTTTGGAGGAAAAATGCTAAGTATAGGTCATTTTAGAGCTATCCTAGGTTAAATATGTCATTTTGGAGCTAATTAAGCTTATTATGTATTTTTTGAGCTAGCTAAGCATATTGAGTCATTTTGGAGGAAAAAATGCTAAGTATAGGTAATTTTAGAGCTAGCCTAGGTTAAAT
>NW_021294756.1:0-715 GCF_002162155.2 Triticum dicoccoides | reverse complement strand
TGTTGTTGCTGTTGTTGTTGCTGCTATTGTTGTTGTTGTTGTTGTTGTTGTTGCTGCTGCTGTTGCTGTTGTTATTGTTGTTGTTGTTGTTGATGTTGCTGTTGTTGCTATTGCTGTTGTTGCTGGTGTTGTTGTTGGTGTTGCTGCTGTTGCTGTTATTGCTGTTGTTGCTGTTAGGTTTTCTATTAAATTTGGATGTAACTTTTCGAGTAGATGATTTTTCATATAAAAAACTTTTTCATCCGAGTTAGTATGCAAAAGTTATGCCCATTTTTACAAATTCTCGCGAGATTTTGCAAATGAAGTCAAAATTCATATTTGCTAATTTTCCCAACAACTAGGCCACATATCACATGGGAAACTTATTTTCTTTTATCTTTTTGACATTTTTATCATTTTGTTTTATTTTTTTTTAAAACTGAAAAGGCGATCCACGGGGGGGAGGGGGGTGCATTCGGTGGAAGTGGTGGCCAAGGTTACTAATGGCGCACCGTGGGTGTGGTGCGCCATCTATAGCCCTTTTCCTAGTAGTGGTTGTTGCTGTTGTTGTTGTTGGTGGTGGTGGTGGTTTTGCTGCTGGTGTTGTTGTTGTCGTTGTTGTTGTTGTTGTTGTTGTTGTTGTTGTTGTTGTTGTTCTTGTTGTTGGTGTTGCTGTTGTTGTTGTTGTTGTTGTTGTTGTTGTTGTTGCTGTTGGTGTTGTTGGTGTTGCTGTTGG
>NW_021294755.1:0-1581 GCF_002162155.2 Triticum dicoccoides | reverse complement strand
GTGCGATTTTCACGATTGACGATCCCCAGGGTGTGTTTGCATGTCCGGCGTCAATACTCATAGTTTTGGCGAATTCTGACCGTTTCGTGGACTATTACTCACTGTTTTTGGGTCACGGAGTGATTTGCATTGTTGTTGAATCCCAAGGCAGTTTTGGCCGATTCTAGCCCGTTTCGTGGACTATTACTCACCATTTTGGGGTCCCGAAGCGATTTGCACGATTGGTGAAATCTGATGTGCGTTTACGTGTTGGTCATCAACACTCACAATTGTTGCCGATTCTGGTCCGTTTCATGGACTATTACTCACCGTTTTCGGGTCCTAGAGCGATTTCCATGATTGACAATCCTCGGGATGCGTTTAGGCGTTTGTCGTCAACACTCACAGTTTTGCCTATTCTGACACGTTTTGTAGACTATTACTTACCGTTTTGGGGGCCCAAAGCGATTTGCATAGTTGTTGAACCCCAAGGTGCGCTTATGTGTCGGTCATCAACACTCGCAGTTTTGGCCGATTCTGGCCCGTTTCACGGACTTTTACTCACCGCTTTGGGGTCCCAAAAGTGATTTTCATGGTTGTTGAACCCCAATATGTGCTTATGTCTTGGTCGTCCAGACTCGCAGTTTGGGCTGATTCTAGCCCATTTCTTGGACTGTTACTCAGTTTTGGGGTTCCGAAGTGATTTCCACGATTGCCGAATCCCGGGTTGCGTTTATGTGTCGGTCATCAACACTCACAATTTTGGCCAATTCTGGTCCGTTTTGTGGACTATTACTTTTCGGGGTCCCGGAGCGATTTTCACAATTGACGATACCAGGGTGCGTTTGCATGTCCGTCGTCAACACTCATAGTTTTGGCCAATTCTGACCCGTTTCGTGGACTATTACTAACTGTTTTGGGGTCCCGAAGCGATTTGCATAGTTGTTGAACCCCAAGGTGCGCTGACGTGTCGGTTATCAACACTCGCGGTTTTTGTCGATTCTAACCTGTTTCATGCACTATTACTCACGGTTTTGGGGTCCCAAAGCGATTTCCATGGTAGTTGAACCCCAAGCTGCGCTTACATGTCGGTCATCAACAACCGCTGTTTTGGTCGATTCTGGACCGTTTCAAGGACAATTGTTGAACCCCGGGGTGCGTTTACGTGTCGGTCATCGATACTCACGGTTTTTGTCATGTCTGACCCGTTTCGTGGACTATTACTCACCATTTTGGGGTCCCAAAGCGATTTCCATGGTTGTCGAACCCCAAGGTGTGCTTATGTGTCGGTCATCAACACTCATAATTTTGGCTAATTCTGGTTCGTTTCGTGGACTATTACTCACGATTCTGGCCCGTTATGGGGCCCCGGAGCGATTTCACGATTGACGATCCCCAGGGTGTGTTTGCATGTCCGGCGTCAATACTCATAGTTTTGGCGAATTCTGACCGTTTCGTGGACTATTACTCACTGTTTTTGGGTCACGGAGTGATTTGCATAGTTGTTGAATCCCAAGGCAGTTTTGGCCGATTCTAGCCCGTTTCGTGGACTATTACTCACCATTTTGGGGTCCCGAAGCGATTTGCACGATTGGTGAAATC
>NW_021294754.1:0-1261 GCF_002162155.2 Triticum dicoccoides | reverse complement strand
CCTAGCGTAACTGAACCTTAAGTGTGTAGACCCTACGGGTTCGGGAGACATGCAGACATGACCGAGACTATCTCAGTCAATAACCATCAGCGGGATCTGGATACCCATGATGGCTCCCACATGCTCCTCGATGTTGTCATCGGATGAACCACTATGTCGAGGATTCGATCAAACCCTGTATGCAATTCCCTTTGTCAATCGGTACGTTACTTGCCCGAGACTCGATCGTCGGTATCCCAATACCTTGTTCAGTCTCGTTTCCGGCAAGTCACTTTACTCGTACCGTAATGCATGATCCCGTGTCCAACACCTTGGTCACATTGAGCTCAATATGATGATGCATTACCGAGTGGGCCCAGAGATACCTCTCCGTCATACGGAGTGACAAATCCCAGTCTCGATCCGTGTCAACCCAACAGCTACTTTCGGAGATACCTGTAATGTACCTTTATAGTCACCCAGTTACGTTGTGACGTTTGGTACACCCAAGGCATTCTTACGGTATCCGGGAGTTACACGATTCATGGTCGAAGGAAGAGATACTTGACACTTGCAAAGCTCTAGCAAAACGAACTACACGATCTTTTATGCTATGCTTAGGATTGGGTCTTGTCCATCACATCATTCTCCTAATGATGTGATCCCGTTATCAATGACATCCAATGTCCATAGTCAGGAAACCATGACTATCTGTTGATCACAACGAGCTGGTCAACTAGAGGCTTACCAGGGACATTGTGTGGTCTAAGTATTCACACGTGTATTACGATTTCCGGATAATACAGTTATAGCATGAACAAAAGACAATTATCATGAACAATGAAATATAATAATACTTTTATTATTGCCTCTAGGGCATATTTCCAATAGTCTCCCACTTGCACTAGAGTCACCAATCTAGTTACATTGTGATGAATCGAACACCCATAGAGTTCTGGTGTTGATCATGTTTTGCACGCGAGAGAGGTTTAGTCAGCGGATCTGCGACATTCAGATCCGTGTGCACTTTGCAAATCTCTATGTCTCCATCTTGAACATTTTCACGGATGGAGTTGAAACGACGCTTGATGTGCCTGGTCTTCTTGTGAAACCTGGGCTCCTTTGCGAGGGCAATAGCTCCAGTGTTGTCACAGAAGAGTTTGATCGGCCCCGACGCATTGGGTATGACTCCTAGGTCGGTGATGAACTCCTTCACCCAAATCGCTTCATGTGCTGCCTCCGAGGCTGCCATGTACTCCGCTTCACACGTAGATCCCGCCAC
>NW_021294753.1:0-1478 GCF_002162155.2 Triticum dicoccoides | reverse complement strand
AGAGTCGACTCGTCTGCAAAGCCAGTCAAAGAACATCTTCGGCGGTCCGCCGTCCAGAAGAGAAAGGCCATCGGTGAAGAAGTGGCTCGACTGTTGGCGGCAGGATTTATCCGAGAGATATTCCACTCCGAGTGGCTCGCTAATGTCGTCATGGTTCCTAAGAAGGACAAGTCGCTCCGAATGTGCATTGATTTCAAGCACATCAACCGGGCCTGCCCGAAAGATCACTTTCCTCTCCCTCGCATAGATCAAATTGTTGACTCGACCGCGGGATGCGAGAGGTTGTCTTTTTTAGATGCTTACTCCGGGTACCACCAGATCCGTCTGTATGGGCCCGATGAAGTAAAAACAGCTTTCATCACTCCATTCGGGTGCTTCTGCTATATCACCATGCCATTCGGCCTCAAGAATGCCGGAGCCACATTTATGCGAATGATCCAGAAGTGTCTACTCACTCAAATCGGTCGGAATGTGGAAGCTTATATGGATGATATTGTTGTCAAGTCACGAAAAGGTTCCGACCTGCTCGCTGACCTCGCCGAAACATTTGCCAACCTCAGAAGGTATGATATCAAGCTCAATCCATCAAAGTGCACATTTGGAGTTCCTGGCGGCAAGTTACTCGGTTTTCTCGTTTCTGAACGGGGAATCGACGCCAACCCAGAAAAGATTGGCACTATTCTCCGAATGAAACGCCCTGTGCGAGTGCACGATGTCCAGAAGCTTACTGGATGCTTGGCCGCATTAAGTCGATTCATCTCACGACTCGGTGAAAAGGCATTGCCTCTTTACCGACTGATGAAGAAGGCTGACAAGTTCGAGTGGACTCCAGAAGCTGATGCAGCGTTTGCCGAGCTAAAAGCTCTGCTCTCCACCCAGCCGGTGCTTGCTGCTCCAATCAGCAAAGAGCCTCTGTTGCTCTACATCACAGCCACAGGACAAGTCGTCAGTACTGTGCTAACGGTCGAGCGGGAAGAAGAAGGAAAAGCTCTCAAAGTTCAACGCCCAGTGTATTATTTGTCTGAAGTCTTGACTCCATCCAAGCAGAGATATCCTCATTATCAGAAGCTTGTGTATGGAATATACATGACCACAAAGAAGGTTGCTCATTATTTCTCTGACCATTCAATCACAGTCGTCAGTGACGCTCCACTATCAGAGATTTTGCACAACAGAGATGCAACTGGTCGAGTGGCCAAATGGGCGATTGAACTTCTTCCCCTTGATATCAAGTTTGAGGCAAAGAAAGCCATTAAGTCCCAGGCAATAGCAGATTTCCTCGCCGAGTGGATCGAACAGCAGCAGCCGACTGAAGTTCACTCGGAGCATTGGACCATGTTTTTCGATGGTTCTAAGATGTTGAATGGTTCCGGTGCTGGGGTTGTCCTGGTTTCCCCCAGAGGAGATAAGCTCAGATATGTGCTCCAGATTCACTTTGATTCCTCCAACAATGAGGCAGAATATGAGGCCCTCCTATA
>NW_021294752.1:0-1152 GCF_002162155.2 Triticum dicoccoides | reverse complement strand
CCTGGAGAGGCTCTGGCCGTGACTCAAGGAAAGTTTAAGGGGAAACCGAAAGGATCCTGGAACCCCAAGAAGGTAAAGGATAAAGAAGGGAACGACGTGATGGATATGCCATGTCACATTCACACGAAGAAAGACGAAGAGGGAAATATCATTTACCCGAAGCACACCACTCGCCAATGTCGACTCCTGATCCAGCAGTTTCAGGGAAAACAGCCTAAGGACAAGGAGAAGGAGTCGGACAAGGCCGAAGACAAGGAGGACAGTGAGGAAGGATATCCGCATATCAACTCCACTCTGATGATCTTTGCAGATGTGGAAAGCAGAAGTCGACTGAAAGTGATTAACCGAGAGGTGAACATGGTTGCCCCCGCAAAGGCAAATTATCTGAAGTGGTCTCAAACACCCATCACATTCGACCAATCTGATCACCCGACTCATATTGCCACCCCTGGGAGGCAAGCTTTGGTGGTCGATCCAGTTGTCGAAGGCACTCGACTGACAAAGGTGCTGATGGATGGTGGAAGTGGGCTGAACTTATTGTACGCAGACACATTGAAAGGTATGGGCATTCCGATGTCCCGACTGAGCACTAGTAACATGAGCTTTCATGGAGTTATACCAGGGAAGAAGGCCGAGTCACTCGGCCAGATAGCTTTGGACGTGGTGTTTGGCGATTCAAAGCATTTTCGCAAAGAAAAGTTGACGTTTGAGGTCGTGGATTTTCAAAGTGCGTATCATGCCATTTTGGGGAGACCAGCTTACGCGCGGTTCATGGCTCGACCATGCTACGTATACCTCAAATTGAAGATGCCCGGTCCCAAAGGAGTGATCACTGTCACCGGTGATAGGAAAAAGGCAGAAGAGTGCTTTCAGAAGGGCTCCAAGATTGCCGATTCCCAGGTGACGGCAGTCGAGTTCGAAGAATACAAGCAAAACGCAGATCCGAGTGACTTGCTGCGATCCAAGAAGCCCGCCACAGAGTCTGCATTCCAGTCGTCCGGTGAGACGAAGCCTGTTCACATTCACCCGACCGACCCCGAAGCAGCTCCGACCCGCATCTCCACGACACTCGACCCAAAATAGGAAGAAGCGCTCATCCAGTTCCTCCGTGAGAACTGGGACATTTTTGCATGGAAGCCCGCTGACATGCCA
>NW_021294751.1:0-707 GCF_002162155.2 Triticum dicoccoides | reverse complement strand
CGCCACTTGGTTGGTCACCTCATCACCACTGAGCCGCCCCGCGCGTCCCCAGTGGTTGGTCACTTCATCAACACTCGGCCGCCCCGCGCGTCGCCATCGGTTGGTCACCTCATCACCACTTGAACGCCCCGCGCGTCACCATCGGTTGGTCACCTCATCACCATTCAGCCGCCCCGCGCGTCGCCGTCAGTTGGTCACCTCATCACCACTCCACGGGACGCCTCTACTTCACTCGGACGCCCCGCGCCTCATCACTCCGCAGGACACGTCTACTTCACCCGGACGTCCCGCAGATCGTCACTCCGCGGGACACGTTTACTTCACTCGGTCGCCCCGCACATCGTCACTCCGGGGGACGCGTCTACTTCACGCGCACGCCCCGTGCATCGTCACTCCGCGGGACGCGTCTACTTCACTCAGACGCCCCGCGCGTCGCCACTTGGTTGGTCACCTAATCACCACTCGACCGCCCGCGGGTCGCCACTTGGTTGGTCACGTCATCACCACTCGGCCGCCCCGCGCGTCGCCATCAGTTGGTCACCTCATCACCACTTGGCCGCCCCGCGCGTCGCCATTGTTGGTCACCTCATCACCACACGATCGCCCTGCGCGTCGCCATCGGTTGGTCACCTCATCACCACTCGGTCGCCCCGCGCGTCGCCATCCGTTGGTCACCTCATCATCACTCGGCCTCCCCGCGCATCGCG
>NW_021294750.1:0-1595 GCF_002162155.2 Triticum dicoccoides | reverse complement strand
CGACAAAGGTGTCGTGATCGTCAACATTCTGAGCTCATCCAGGATATCAATTGGATTCATGATAAGAAATACCATCCTTGCCTCGATGAATTGTATTATCATCGACCACTTTATTGCCTTCCCACCAACACAAGCTTGTTCATGTTTGTTGTTATACCTTGAGTTCCTTGCTATCCAACTTATGTTATATTCTACCGCGGAGTATTACCATCTTTGATGTTAAGAATGTTGTGAGGATTGCTCCACCTCTTAAGAATTCTTGCTATAATGATACTTCTCACCATCACCATTCTTTCTTGGTCCTCGTGTTGATTCCAACCGGGGTACCCACAAGTGAACGGTGTTGTTTGGATTATGCACTTCTAGCAACCCTATTGCTTTGAAGTTAATGATCGATAGTTCATTCTAAGTCCTTCGCTAATTAAATCACCATTCTGACATTGGTCGTGCAACCCAATCCACATTTCGGGCGCACCTTTCAACCAACGTTTAATTGTGTATGTTTTCCTCGAGCATACTTCCTTATATCATTTGATCTGACAATGTTATCTCCTTGTTCACCTAATGGTGGAAATCCATCTTTTGGGAATATCGGTGAATTGCCGTTGAGTTCACCAAACGCCTCCTTGTCCTCTCCTTGGTTTAATGGTGAACTATTGCTTCAGAAACCCGCTCCCATAGTTCATTTCCCGAGAAGCTTGCAATGCCATTTCAACGATTTGTGTTGCGCCTTTTCTTCTCGGACATCCTGAGTCTCAGGTATCCTGACACCAATCGGATCTGAATCTCGGTCAGATATGATGGTTGGGACAACTTTCCAAGAGTTATAACATTGGTCCTTTGATGACCCGGTAACATGATGTCATGCCTAGCACCCCCCCTGGGTGGAGGACCTATTATTGTAGTATCCTTTTTAGCAAGTTTAGCCATTCTTCCCTGAGGAAATTGTAAGACTTATCCTACAAGTTGTTCCTAATGGATCCTTCCTATATCCAAAGTCTGACCTTTTGCTTGAAGACCATGTCAATGCTATCTCGAAGCATGTCTATGGTACTCCAATTTTCAACAAGAACATTTGAAGCCCAATGTTAAATGTTTCCTGCTCAATTATCCAAACACCGCTGTATGGGTAATATCATGAAATTTCTCTCCCCTACCTAAGGAGTTTTCTACATAATATCCTGCCACGGATATCATGCTCTGCTTGTCCTTGGGAAGGATATACCCCTGATATACGTGTTTAAGCACATTTTCCTTCCCGTTGTTTTGTTCAAACTTACTTGTAAACTACTTAACCGAGCAGTGGTAATCCCCTGCTTAGGTAAACACCTCGGTGTACCTTCCTGTCTGGTGTAACCCTGTTTCTACTGTTGATGACTTCCGGTAACCGCTGATGGACGAGAACTTTGCCTATTGGTCCGCCTCGTTCAACGAGTAGGAAAATGGTTCTCTTCGTCCCTCGCCCTTGGTACCGACATTGTTGACAGCAAAACCAACAGGCTATCCTCTGACATACCTTGTTATCTTGACCGTGCAAATATTAGCGCCTTCCTGCTTTTAACCCACATGGTGGGCCCATAACCCACAGTTCCACA
>NW_021294749.1:0-2040 GCF_002162155.2 Triticum dicoccoides | reverse complement strand
AATCAGTGAGTAATAGTCCATGAAACGGGCCAAACTCGGCCGAAACTGCAAATGTTGATGACAGACACATAAACACACCGTTGTTCGTCGATCGTGGAAATCACTACGTGACCCCAAAACTGAGTAATAGTCCAAGAGACGGGCCAGAATCGGCCAAAACCGTGATTGTTGATGACCGACACGTAAGCGCGCCTTGTGCTTCGACAACCATGGAAATCGCTTTGGGACCCCAGAAAGGTGAGTAATAGTCCATGAAACGGGCCAGAATCGACAAAAACCACGAGTGTTGATGACCGACACGTAAACGCACCACGGGGTTTGTTAATCGTGGAAATCACTGCGGGACCCCAAAACAGTCAGTATTAGTCCACGAAACGGGCCTGAATTGGCCAAAACAATGAGTGTTGATGACCGACACGTAAGTGCACCTTAGGGTTCAACAACTGTGGAAATCGCTTCGTGACCGCAAAACGGTGATTATAGTCCATGAAATAGGCGAGAATCGACAAAAACCACGAGTGTTGATGACCGACACGTAAATGCACCATGGGGTTTGTTAATCATGGAAATCATTGCGGGACCCCAAAACAGTCAGTATTAGTCCACGAAACGGGCCAGAATTGGCCAAAACAATGAGTGTTGATGGCCGACAGGTAAGTGCAACTTAGGGTTCAACAACTGTGGAAATCGCCTCGTGACCGCAAAACGGTGAGTAATAGTCCATGAAACGGGCCAGAATCGTCAAAAACCACGAGTGTTGATGTCTGACACGTAAGCGCACCCCGGGGTTCGTTAATCGCGGAAATCACTCTGGGACCCCAAAAAAGTGAGTAATAGTCCACAAAACAGGCCAGAATTAGCCAAAATTGCGACTGTTGATGACCGACATGTAAGCGCACCTTGGGGTTCATAAACTATGGAAATCGCTTTGGGATCCCTAAACGGTGAGTAATTGTCCATGAAACGGGTCAGAATTGGCCAAAGCTGTGAGTGTTGATGACGGGCACGTAAACGCACCCCAGGGATCGTCAATCATGGAAATCGCTCTGGAACCCCAAAATGGTGAGTAACAGTGCACAAAACATACCAGAATCGGCCAAAATTGTGAGTTTTGATGACCGACACGTAAACGCACCCCGGTGTTCGTCAATCGTGGAAATCACTTCGGGATCCCGAAACTGATAATAGTCCAAGAAACGAGCAAGAATCGGCCCAATCTGCGAGTCTTGACGACCAACACGTAAGCACATCTTGGGGTTTGACAACCAGGGAAATTGCTTTGGGACTCCAAAACGGTGAGTAATAGTCCGTGAAAGAGCCCTGAATCGGTAAAACCTAGGGTTATTGATCAACGATACATAAACGCACCCCGGGGTTCGTCAATCATGGAAATCGCTCAGGGACCCGAAATCAGTGAGTAATAGTCCATGAAACGGGCCAAACTCGGCCGAAACTGCAAATGTTGATGACAGACACATAAACACACCGTTGTTCGTCGATCGTGGAAATCACTACGTGACCCCAAAACTGAGTAATAGTCCAAGAGACGGGCCAGAATCGGCCAAAACCGTGATTGTTGATAACCGACACGTAAGCGCGCCTTGTGCTTCGACAACCATGGAAATCGCTTTGGGACCCCAGAAAGGTGAGTAATAGTCCATGAAACGGGCCAGAATCGACAAAAACCACGAGTGTTGATGACCGACACGTAAACGCACCACGGGGTTTGTTAATCGTGGAAATCACTGCGGGACCCCAAAACTGTCAGTATTAGTCCACGAAACGGGCCAGAATTGGCCAAAACAATGAGTGTTGATGACCGACACGTAAGTGCACCTTAGGGTTCAACAACTGTGGAAATCGCCTCGTGACCGCAAAACGGTGAGTAATAGTCCATGAAACGGGCCAGAATCGTCAAAAACCACGAGTGTTGATGTCTGACACGTAAACGCACCCCGGGGTTCGTTAATCGCGGAAATCACTCTGGGACCCCAAAAAAGTGAGTAATAGTCCACCAAATGGGCCAGAATCAGCCAAAAT
>NW_021294748.1:0-2195 GCF_002162155.2 Triticum dicoccoides | reverse complement strand
TCATCATTAACTTCCTCACTAATTGGTTTAGGTGTCATAGAAATCGGTTTCTGTGATGTACTACTTTCCAATAAGGGAGCAGGTACAGTTACCTCATCAAGTTCTACTTTCCTCCCACTCACTTCTTTCGAGAGAAACTCCTTCTCTAGAAACGATCCATTTTTAGCAACGAATGTCTTGCCTTCGGATCTGTGATAGAAGGTGTACCCAACAGTCTCCTTTGGGTATCCTATGAAGACACATTCTCCGATTTGGGTTCGAGCTTATCAGGTTGAAGCTTTTTCACATAAGCATCACAACCCCAAACTTTAAGAAACGACAACTTTGGTTTCTTGCCAAACCATAGTTCATAAGGCGTCGTCTCAACGGATTTTGATGGTGCCCTATTTAACGTGAATGCGGCTGTCTCTAAAGCATAACCCCAAAACGATAGCGGTAAATCTGTAAGAGACATCATACATCGCACCATATCAAGTAAAGTACGATTACGGCGTTCGGACACACCATTACATTGTGGTGTTCCGGGTGGCGTGAGCTGTGAAACTATTCCGCATTGTTTCAAATGTAGACCAAACTCGTAACTCAAATATTCTCCTCCACGATCAGATCGTAGAAACTTTATTTTCTTGTTACTATGATTTTCAACTTCACTCTGAAATTCTTTGAACTTTTCAAATGTTTCAGACTTATGCTTCATTAAGTAGATATACCCATATCTGCTTAAATCACCTGTGAAGGTGAGAAAATAACGATATCCGCCACGAGCCTCAACATTCATCGGACCACATACATCTGTATGTATGATTTCCAACAAATCTGTTGCTCTCTCCATAGTATCGGAGAACGGCATTTTAGTCATCTTGCCCATGAGGCACGGTTCGCAAGTACCAAGTGATTCATAATCAAGTGGTTCCAAAAGTCCATCAGTATGGAGTTTCTTCATGCGCTTTACACTGATATGACCTAAACGACAGTGCCACAAATAAGTTGCACTATCATTATCAACTCTGCATCTTTTGGCTTCAACATTATGAATATGTGTATCACTACTATCGAGATTCATCAAAAATCACTCTTCAAGGGTGCATGACCATAAAAGATATTACTCATATAAATAGAACAACCATTATTCTCTGATTTAAATGAATAATCGTCTCGCATCAAACAAGATCCAGATATAATGTTCATGCTCAACGCTGGCACCAAATAACAATTATTTAGGTCTAATACTAATCCCGAAGGTAGATGTAGAGGTAGCGTGCCGACCGCGATCACATCGACTTTGGAACCATTTCCCACGCGCATCGTCACCTCGTCCTTTACCAGTGTTCGCTTAATCCGTAGTCCCTATTTCGAGTTGCAAATATTAGCAACAGAACCAGTATCAAATACCCAGGTGCTACTGCGAGCTCTAGTAAGGTACACATCAATAACATGTATATCACATATACCTTTGTTCACCTTGCCATCCTTCTTATCCACCAAATACTTGGGGCAGTTCCGCTTCTAGTGACCAGTCTGCTTGCAGTAGAAGCACTCAGTTTCAGGCTTAGGTCCAGACTTGGGTTTCTTCTCCTGAGCAGCAACTTGCTTGCTGTTCTTCTTAAAGTTCCCCTTCTTCTTCCCTTTGCCTTTTTTCTTGAAACTAGTGGTCTTGTTGACCATCAACACTTGATGCTCCTTCTTGATTTCTACCTCCGCAACCTTTAGCATTGCGAAGAGCTCGGGAATTGTCTTATCCATCCCTTGCATATTATAGTTCATCACGAAGCTCTTGTAGCTTGGTGGAAGTGATTGGAGAATTCTGTCAATGATGCTATCATCCGAAAGATTAACTCCCAGTTGAATCAAGTGATTACAATACCCAGACATCTTGAGTATATGCTCACTGACAAAACTATTCTCCTCCATCTTGCAGCTATATAATTTATTGGAGACTTCATATCTCTCAATCCGGGCATTCTTCTGGAATATTAACTTCAACTCTTGGAACATCTCATATGCCCCATGACGTTCAAAACGTCGTTGAAGTCCCGGTTCTAAGCCGTAAAGCATGACGCATTGAACTATCGAGTAGTCATCAGCTTTGCTTTGCCAGACGTTCTTAACATCGTCAGTTGCATCAGTAGCAGGCCTGGCACCCAGCGGTGCTTCTAGGACGTAACTCTTCTGTGCAGCAATGATGATAATCCTCA
>NW_021294747.1:0-3179 GCF_002162155.2 Triticum dicoccoides | reverse complement strand
GGTGTGATAGGCTCTACGTTCAAATACAATGGGTGCAAAACAGTTGCACACGCGGAATACTCAGGTTAAACTTGACGAGCCTAGCATATAACAGATATGGCCTCGGAACACGGAGATCGAAAGGTCGAGCGTGAATCATATAGTAGATATGATCAACATAGTGATGTTCACCATTGAAACTACTCCATCTCACGTGATGATCGGACATGGTTTAGTTTATATGGATCACGTGATCACTTAGAAGATTAGAGGGATGTCTGTCTAAGTGGGAGTTTTTAAGTAATATGATTAATTGAACTTTAATTTATCATGAACTTAGTCCTGGTAGTATTAGCATATCTATGTTGTAGATCAATAGCTCGCGTTTAGCTTCCCTGTTTTATTTTTGATATGTTCCTAGAGAAAAACTAAGTTGAAAGATGTTAGTAGCAATGATGCGGATTGGATCCGTGATCTGAGGTTTATCCTTATTGCTGCACAGAAGAATTATGTCCTTGATGCACCGCTAGGTGACAGACCTATTGCAGGAGCAGATACAAATGTTATGAACGTTTGGCTAGCTCAATATGATGACTACTTGACAGTTTAGTGCACCATGCTTAACAGCTTAGAATCGGGACTTCAAAGATGTTTTGAACGTCATGAACCATATGAGATGTTCTAGGAGTTCAAGTTAATATTTCAAGAAAATACCCAAGTTGAGAGATATGAAGTCTCCAACAAGTTCTATAGCTAAAAGATGGAGGAGAATAGCTCAAGCTGTAAGCATGTGCTCAGATTGTCTGGGTACTACAATCGCTTGAATCAAGTGGGAGTTAATCTTCCAGATAAAATAGTGATTGACAGAATTCTCCAGTCACCATCACCAAGTTAGTAGAACTTCGTGATGAACTATAATATGCAAGGGATGACTATAGTGATTCCCAAGCTCTTCGTGATGTTGAAATCGACGAAGGTAGAAATCAAGAAAGAGCATCAAGTGTTGATGGTAGACAAGACCACTAGTTTCAATAAAAGGGCAAAGGGAAGAAGGGGAACTTCAAGAACAACGGCAAGCAAGTTGCTGCTCAAGTGAAGAAGCCCAAGTCTGGTCCTAAGCCTGAGACTAAGTGCTTCTACTGCAAAGGGACTGGTCACTGGAAGCGGAACTACCCCAAGTGATTGGCGGATAAGAAGGATGGCAAAGTGAACATAAGTATATTTGATATACATGTTATTGATGTGTGCTTTACTAGTGTTTATAGCAACCCCTCAGTATTTGATACTAGTTCAGTTGCTAAGATTATAGTACCTCGAAACGGGAGTTGCAGAATAAACAAAGACTAGTTAAGGGTGAAGTGACGATGTGTGTTGGAAGTGGTTCCAAGATTGATATGATCATTATCGAACACTCCCTATACTTTAGAGATTAGTGTTGAACCTAAATAAGTGTTATTTGGTGTTTGCGTTGAGCATGAATATGATTTGATCATGTTTATTGTAATACGGTTATTCATTTAAGTAAGAGAATAAATTGTTGTTCTGTTTACATGAATAAAACCTTCTATGGTCATATACCCAATGAAAATGGTTTGTTGGATCTCGATCGTGGTGATACACATTTTCGTAATATTGAAGGCAAAAGGTGCAAAGTTAATAATGATAGTGCAACTTATTTGTGGCACTGCCGTTTAGGTCATATTGGTATAAAGCGCATGAAGAAAATCCATGCTGATGGGATTTTGGAATCACTTGATTATGAATTAGTTGATGCTTGCGAACCATGACTCATGGGCAAGATGACTAAGACTCCGTTCTCCGGAAAAATGGAGTGAGCAAAAGATTTGTTGGAAATCATACATACTGATGTATGTGGTCCGATCAATATTGAGGCTCACGGCAGGTATCTTTATTTTCTGATCTTCACAGATGATTTGAGCAGATATGAGTATATCTACTTGATAAAACACAAGTCTGAAACATTTGAAAAGTTCAAAGAATTTCAGAGTGAAGTGGAGAATCATCGTAACAAAAATAAAAGTTTCCACGATATGATCGCAGAAGTAAAATATTTGAGTTACGAGTTTGGCCTTCAGTTAAAACAATGTGAAATAGTTTCACTACTCACGCCACCTGGAACACCACAGTGTAATGGTGTGTCCGAACGTCGTAACCGTGCTTTATTAGATATGGTGCGATCTATGATGTCTCTTAACGATTACCACTATCGTTTTGGGGTTATGCATTAGAGACAGCTACATTCACGTTAAATAGGGCACCATCTAAATCCGTTGACACGACACCGTATGAACTGTGGTTTGGCGAGAAACCTAAGCTGTCGTTTCTTAAAGTTTGAGGTTGCAATGCTTATGTGAAAAAGTTTCAACCTGATAAGCTCAAGCCCAAATCGGAGAAGTAAATGTTCATAGGATACCCAAAAGAAACTGTTGGGTACACCTTCTATCACAGATCCGAAGGCAAGTTATTCATTGCTGAGAATGGATCCTTTCTAGAGAAGGAGTTTCTCTCAAAAGAAGTGAGTGGGAGGAAAGTAGAACTTGATGAGGTAACTGTACCTGCTCCCTTATTGGAAAGTAGTTCATCATAGAAATATGTTCCTGTGACTACTACACCAATTAGTGAGGAAGCTAATGATGATGATCATGTAACTTCAGATCAAGTTACTACCGAACCTCGTAGGTAAACCAGAGTAAGATCCACACCAGAGTGGTACGGTAATCCTGTTCTGGAGGTCATGTTACTTGACAATGACGAGCCTACGAACTATGAGGAAGTGATGATGAGCCCAGATCTCACGAAATGGCTTGAGGCCATGAAATTTGAGATGAGATCCATGTATGAGAACAAAGTATGGACTTTGATTGACTTGCCCGATGATTGGCAAGCCATTGAGATTTAGATGGATCTTCAAGAGGAAGACGGACGCTGATAGTAGTGTTACTATCTACAAATCTCGAATTGTCAAAAAAATGTTTTCGACAAGTTCAAGATGTTGACTACGATGAGTCTTTCTCACCCGTAGCGATGCTTAAGTCTGTCCGAATCATGTTAGAAATTGCCGCATTTTATGAAATCTGGCAAATGGATAACAAAACTGCAATCCTTAATAGATTTCTTAAAGAAGAGTTGCATATGATGCAACCACAAGGTTTTGTCAACCCTAAAGGTGTTAACAAAAT
>NW_021294746.1:0-1620 GCF_002162155.2 Triticum dicoccoides | reverse complement strand
AAAATCACGGCGCGGCACGTAAACAAGGGAAAAGCACACTCTGGAATTTTTTTTTCGCTCTTTTTTTTTTGCGCTCTTTTTTTTTTGCGCTGCTTTTTTTTTTTTGCGAAAAATCACTATAATGGCGAGTGTCTCAAAACTCTTCTTAACTCAAACTGACAGGATGGGCACGAAATTTTTTTGACCAATTTTTTTTTTTTGACTGCCCGGACCCAAAAACTGGAAACGGGTCAAAAAAAACTTCCTATAATGGCACCTGTCTCAAAACACTCAGAAACACCTAAAAATAGGATAGCCAGAAATTTTTTCGAAAAATGCGTTTTCGAAAAATTTTGGGCCTAAACGTAGCGTGGCTACCCGACTCTTTTTTTTTTTTCCGAAACCTACTCCGGCAAGGAAACACGAATCGGAATCTAGATGGATCTCGAAAACAACCCTAATAAGCAAGGACTCGGATTGGTGGTGGATATATGGTGGTGGTATATGGCAGCGGTGGTGGTAGCGGTGGTAGTATATGGATATGGATCGGTGGTGGTATATGGACACGGATTGGTGGTGGTATATGGATACGGATTCAGAGCGGTGGTGGTAGACGGCAGGGGCGATGATGATGGTGCGGCGGCGGCGTGACAACTTATGACCAGAACTCGAAACTCTAAAAGACTAGACTCTAAGACCAGCAACTAGACACGACGATGCAACCGCCAATTCAACAAAGCAAAACCCTAAAAAGATTATGCAAAGGCTCAGATTGGTTCGGATATGATGAACTAACCCTAATTTTTTTTTGGTGGCTTTTTCGTGGACTGTAGGTATGAAGAACAGACTCGATCTAAACTACGAAAAACTGTAAAATCTCACCGAGCAACCTGGAAATCTGATACCACTTGATAGAGGCGAGGGTCCCGATCTTTCGATGAGATGATAACTATCGATTTGGTGGAGACGACTTTGACGATCCGACTACAAACGTGCACGACGTTGCGCCTTAGCAATCGCTAAACCAATCTCCTGAGGTTACTGACGATGCTGGAAGCACGGTCAGCCTGACCACGAAGGTCTATTCCTGGAAGCAATCGAAAAACGAGCAAGAATATGATAAAGCAATCTGAATATTGCAAATAAATATGAAGTATTGATAATGGTGGGGATCCAGAAGCGGTCTTGGTCTGGTCGTTGGACACAAACGAAGTACACGAAGTTGCAATGGCTAACTTTTAACTAAACAAATCCCCAAAGTCTAAACGATGCCCTAAGGGCTGTATATATGGAGGAAGAGGGGGGGAATTTCGTGGCCCTTGGTGGAGGGGTCCGAAATCAACCCTATCTCTTGTTTCCCCACACATACGGACTCTAAAAATAGCCTATACTTATGTATTTCGAAATTACATGGGCCTGGCCCAATAATAAGGTGACGCAGCACCTAAAATAGCCTCGGGACGAAATTTATGAAGTGGCATCTTGTATATTTCGTCCAAGGCTTCATGCACCCATTATGGTGGCTTCAAAGTCCTGAAATCATCACTTGTAACTCCGTTCTTGTTTCCCTTGCGCATGCCATCATCTCCATGCTTGTTCTTGCTCCAATGTTCATCCTTATCCAAGCTAGGCCCTTCATTT
>NW_021294745.1:0-922 GCF_002162155.2 Triticum dicoccoides | reverse complement strand
CGGACTCCGATCCAGCAAAGTGTCGGGGAAGAGTTTCGTCAGCACGACGGCGTGGTGACGATCTTGATGAACTACAGCAGCAGGGCTTCGCCTAAACTCCGCTACAGTATTATCGAGGAATATGGTGGCAGGGGGCACCGCACACGGCTAAGGAATCGATCACGTGGATCAACTTGTGTCAACTTGTGTGTTTAGAGGTGCCCCTGCCTCCGTATATAAAGGAGGAGAGGAGGGGAGGCTGGCCGGCCAAGGGGGGGAGGCGCAGGAGAGTCCTACTCCCACTGGGAGTAGGATTCCCCCTCCAATCCTAGTCCAACTAGGATTCCTCGGAGGGGAAAAGAGGAGGAGGGGGCCGGCCACCTCTCCTAGTCCTAATAGGACTAGGGGAAGGGGGGGGGCGCAGCCCATCTAGGGCAGCCCCTTCTCTTTTCCACTAAGGCCCACTATGGCCCAAATAGCTCCCGGGGGGTTCCGGTAACCCTCCCGGTATTCCGGTAAAATCCCGATTTCACCCGGAACACTTCCGATGTCCAAACATAGACTTCCAATATATCAATCTTTATGTCTCGACCATTTCGAGACTCCTCGTCATGTCCGTGATCACATCCGGGACTCCGAACAACCTTCGGTACATCAAAATGCATAAACTCATAATATAACTATCATCGTAACCTTAAGCGTGCGGACCCTACGGGTTCGAGAACAATGTAGACATGACCGAGACACGTCTCCGGTCAATAACCAATAGCGGGACCTGGATGCCCATATTGGCTCCTACATATTCTACGAAGATCTTTATCGGTCAGACCGCATAACAACATACGTTGTTCCCTTTGTCATCGGTATGTTACTTGCCCGAGATTCGATCGTCGGTATCCAATACCTAGTTCAATCTCGTTACCGGCAAGTCTCTTTACTCGTT
>NW_021294744.1:0-1041 GCF_002162155.2 Triticum dicoccoides | reverse complement strand
TGCCCGAACTCCGGCCGCCGCCTCCCTCGCCGCTGCCGACGCCACAGCCAACCCCAACTCCTCTGGCTTGCTCCATTGGATGCGCACGAGCTCGAGCTCCCTGTAGAACCCCTCCGCGCGTCGAATGGGCGCCGGAGCAGCCATTCCGGCGAGCCACCGCCGCGTCTGGTCGTTGCCGGCGGTTAGACGCCGGTGGATTAGCCGGGCTGACCAGGGATTTGACCCCCCTGGGTCACTGACGTGTGGGCCCGTCCCCTGCTAACCTTTGGTTAAGTTAATAACTAAGTTTAATTAAGCCACTGACTCACTGACATGCGGGCCCGGGCCGACTAATTAAACTAGGTTAGGTTTAAGTTATATTAGGATTAGCCGTAGTCACTGACCAGTGGGCCCTACCGGTCAGGTTTGACCAGCAGCAGCGTCTGTTGACCTGCTGACGTCACGGTGACGCAGTGCTGACGCAGTAAATTCATTTCTGGATTTATTATTATTCAGGAAATTTCAGAAAATGCCCTAAACTTCAATAAATCATAGAAAATTAACCGTAGCTCCAAATTAAATAATTTATGTATGTAAAATTATCAGAAAAATTCAAGGAATCCATCTGTACCATTTTCATGCATGTTAGAACAACTTATAGCTGCTGTTTAGCACAAATCAATTAAATGGCATTTGAATAATCACATATGGAGTTTGAATTTGAATCTTGTATTCAAACCAACTTCATTTAATCTGTTGCTAGTTGCATTAGCTCAAAACACATTCATATTGCCATGTCATGAGCATGCATCATATTGTGCATTGCATTGATTGTATTTCTTCTTTGTTGCCGGTATCTGTTCCCTCCCGGTAGACGATGTTCCGACGTTGTGATCGTTGACACTGATGAAGACTCAATGTTATCTTCAGAAGTGCCAGGCAAGCAAAACCCCCTTGTTCATTCCGATACAATCCCACTCTCTCGCTCCTGCTCTCTTTTACTGCATTAGGACAACAACGATTCATCTGTTACTTGCTGCGGTAGCTGAACCCCTTTATCCT
>NW_021294743.1:0-588 GCF_002162155.2 Triticum dicoccoides | reverse complement strand
ATTAATTCAACTAAATAAACTAGTTCTATTAATTCAACTAAGCAATTACTAAAAACAAACTAGTTCTATTAATTTCTTACTAAAATAAAGTAGGTAGTTCTATATAGTAATATTTTGATTAGATCATCAAATCTTGTATACCTAAATTTTCTTACTAAAAATAAACTTGTTCTATTAATTTTCATACTAAAAATAAACTAGTTATATTAATTCAACTAGTTCAAATCTCATATATATACCTAATTAATATCTAGCTATACTAATTCAACTAGTTCAACTTGTTCTAATTCATGTAAAATTGACATTAATATTTAACATCTTTTCCATATAATTCATCTAACATTAATATTCTAACATTATTATCTACGTAATGTATCTAACATTAATCTAAACAACAGAAAATAGAAAATAAGTAAAAACAATGTGTGTGTGTGTGTGTCTGTGTGTGTGTATGTGTGTGTGTGTACGAGCAGGGGGCGGCGGCGTACGGGCGGCGGCGGGCGATGCGACGGGGACGGGCAGCGGGCGAGGCAGCGACGACGGATGGCGGGGGCGACGACGGTGACGGCGACGACGGGTGGCAGGGGC
>NW_021294742.1:0-2202 GCF_002162155.2 Triticum dicoccoides | reverse complement strand
GCATTCTTAGGATCGACAAAACCTTCCGGCTGCATCATATACAATTCTTCCTTAAGGAAACCATTAAGGAATGCCGTTTTGACGTCCATTTGCCATATTTCGTAATCATAGAATGCGGCAATTGCTAACATGATTCGGACGGACTTCAGCTTCGCTACCGGTGAGAAAGTCTCATCGTAGTCAACCCCTTGAACTTGTCGATAACCCTTAGCGACAAGCCGAGCTTTATAGATGGTCACATTACCATCCGCGTCTGTCTTCTTCTTAAAGATCCATTTATTTTCTATGGCTCGCCGTTCAACGGGCAAGTCAGTCAAAGTCCATACTTCGTTTTCATACATGGATCCTATCTCGGATTTCATGGCTTCTAGCCATTTGTCGGAATCCGGGCCCGCCATCGCTTCTTCATAGTCCGAAGGTTCACCGTTGTCTAACAACATGATTTCCAAGACAGGGTTGCCGTACCACTCTGGTGCGGAACGTGTCCTTGTGGACCTTCGAATTTCAGTAGGAGCTTGATCAGAAGTATCTTGATCATTATCATTAACTTCCTCTCTAGTCGGTGCTGGCACCTCAGGAACATTTTCTTGAGTTGCGCCATTTTCCGGTTCAAGAGGCAATACTTCATCAAGCTCTACTTTCCTCCCACTTACTTCTTTCGAGAGAAACTCTTTCTCCAGAAAGGACCCATTCTTGGCAACAAAGATCTTGCCTTCGGATCTAAGGTAGAAGGTGTACCCAATAGTTTCTTTTGGGTACCCTATGAAGACGCATTTTTCCGATTTGGGTTCGAGCTTTTCAGATTGAAGTTTCTTGACATAAGCATCGCATCCCCAAACTTTTAGAAATGACAGCTTAGGTTTCTTCCCAAACCATAATTCATACGGTGTCGTCTTAACGGATTTCGACGGAGCCCTATTTAAAGTGAATGCGGCAGTCTCTAAAGCATAGCCCCAAAAAGAAAGCGGCAAATCGGTAAGAGACATCATAGATCGCACCATATCTAACAGAGTGCGATTACGACGTTCGGACACACCATTACGCTGAGGTGTTCCAGGCGGCGTGAGTTGTGAAACTATTCCACATTTTCTTAAGTGTGCCCCAAACTCGTGACTCAAGTATTCTCCTCCACGATCTGATCGTAGAAACTTGATTTTCCTGTCACGTTGATTTTCAACCTCACTCTGAAATTCCTTGAACTTTTCAAAGGTTTCAGACTTGTGTTTCATTAAGTAGATATACCCATACCTACTTAAATCATCAGTGAGGGTGAGAACATAACGATAGCCACCGCGAGCCTCAACACTCATTGGACCGCACACATCGGTATGTATGATTTCCAATAAGTCGGTTGCTCGCTCCATTGTTCCTGAGAACGGAGTCTTGGTCATTTTACCCATAAGGCATGGTTCGCACGTGTCAAATGATTCATAATCAAGAGACTCTAAAAGTCCATCAGCATGGAGCTTCTTCATGCGTTTGACACCTATGTGACCAAGGCGGCAGTGCCACAAGTATGTGGGACTATCATTATCAACTTTACTTCTTTTGGTACTCACATTATGAATATGTGTAGCATCACGTTCGAGATTCATAAGGAATAAACCATTCACCATAGGAGCATGACCATAAAACATATCTCTCATAAAAATGGAACAACCATTATTCTCAGATTTAAAAGAGTAGCTTTCTCGAATTAAACGAGATCCCGATACAATGTTCATGCTCAAAGCTGGCACTAAATAACAATTATTAAGGTTTAAAACTAATCCCGAAGGGAGATGCAGAGGTAGCGTGCCGACGGCGATCACATTGACCTTGGAACCATTCCCGACGCGCATCGTCACCTCGTCCTTTGCCAGTTTCCGCTTATTCCGCAGCCCCTGCTTTGAGTTACAAATGTGAGCAACTGCACCGGTATCAAATACCCAGGAGCCACTACGGGCACTAGTAAGGTACACATCAATTACATGTATATCACATATACCTTTGGTTTTGCCGGCCTTCTTATCCGCTAAGTACTTAGGGCAGTTCCGCTTCCAGTGACCGCTTCCCTTGCAATAAAAGCACTCAGTCTCGGGCTTGGGTCCATTCTTTGGCTTCTTCCCGGCAGCTTGCTTGCCGGGCGCGGCAACCTCCTTGCCGTCCTTCTTGAAGCTCTTTTTTTACCCTTGCCTTTCTTGAACTTAGTGGTTTTATTGA
>NW_021294741.1:0-1063 GCF_002162155.2 Triticum dicoccoides | reverse complement strand
GTCCCGAGGCTATTTTAGGTGCTGCGTCACCTTATTATTGGGCCAGGCCCATGTAATTTCGAAATACATAAGTATAGGCTATTTTTAGAGTCCGTATGTGTGGGGAAACAAGAGATAGGGTTGATTTCGGACCCCTCCACCAAGGGCCACGAAATTCCCCCCTCTTCCTCCATATATACAGCCCTTAGGGCATCGTTTAGACTTTGGGTTTTGTTTAGATTAAAAGTTCGCCATAGCTGCAACTTCGCGTACTTCGTTTGTGTTCAACGACCAGACAAAGGCGTCACAGAACCCCACCTTGATCAATAAAGCTTCCATCTTATATTCACAATATCCAGATTGCAATCTTAGTTTCTTGCTTGTTCTTCGTTTGCTCGCAGGAAACAGACCCTCGTGGTCAGGTTGATCGTGCTCCGGCGTGGTCAATAACCTCTCGGAGTTGGTTTAGCGATTGCTAAGGCGCGACGTCCTCGCACGTTCGTAGTCGGATCGTCAAAGTCGACTTTGACCAAAGCGAAATTCACCATCTCATCGAAAGACGGGACACCTTTGCCTCTATCACTTAGTCCTTGTGCTGTTCCTATTATTCTAGTGCCGAAAAGGGATGGTACATCGCGTATGTGTGTTGATTGTAGAGGCATTAATAATATTACTATTCGTTATCGTCATCCTATTCCTAGGCTAGATGATATGCTTGATGAATTGAGTGGCTCTACAATATTCTCCAAAGTTGATTTGCGTAGTGGATACCATCAAATTCGTATGAAATTAGGGGATGAATGGAAAACAGCATTTAAAACTAAGTTTGGATTATATGAGTGGTTAGTCATGCCTTTTGGGTTAACTAATGCACCTAGTACTTTCATGAGATTAATGAACGAAGTTTTACGTGCTTTCATTGGACGATTTGTGGTAGTTTACTTTGATGACATATTGATTTATAGCAGATCTTTGGAAGAACATTTGGAACATTTACGTGCTGTTTTTATTGCTCTACGTGATGCACGTTTGTTCGGTAACCTTGGGAAGTGCACCTTTTGCACCGACCGAGTATCTTTTCTTG
>NW_021294740.1:0-1037 GCF_002162155.2 Triticum dicoccoides | reverse complement strand
GGGGGTGGGGTAGGCAACTGCGACGCCCGGATAATTAGGCTACAGTAATCCCTCGTTAACGATGTCGCATCACCTCTGTCACTGTAGTTAATCTCGGGTTAGTTCAAAAACCGATTCAAAATTCAAATTCAAACTCAAGTCAAACTAGTAAAGTTTTCAAATGTCAAAACTAAAAAGTACAAACGGTGACAACTAATACAAGGGTAATTATGGTGCAACAAACACATTTTTATAAAATGGCTAAATGGTTTAAAATGATTTAAACAGGAAAGCAAGAAAATACAAAAAGGGAAAACAGAAAACAAAAAAAGAAAGAGAAAGCCCCCCCTTCCTAGGCCGTGGCCCAACTGGGCCAACCCACCGGCCCAACCCCTCCCCTCAATAACCCCACCAGGGGGGAAACCCTAACCCAATCCCCGCACCCACTCACCCCCCTCCTCTCTCCCGATCTGGATCGGGATCCAGAGGAGACCAAAGCCACCCGGTGCGCTCCCGCCACACGCCGGCGCCCGGAGCTCGACGACCCCGCCGCCAGGAGCCCTCCCGACCGGCCTGCTTCCTCCTCTCCGCCGGCCTGCCTCCTCCTTGTCGACGCCGTCCCCGTCCCCCTCCACCACGGTCCTCCCCGACCTCCATCGAGCACGCTGCACGTTCCCTACGCACCCCGCTGAGGACCCCGGTCCTCCTGCTCCCCGTCCCCTCTCGCCGGTGCTTGCCTCGCTCCGGTGCCGCGCTCGTCGCGCCCCGGCCCGTGCTCACCGTGGCCTCGCCCCGCCCGGCGTGCCAATGTTCGCCACCCCCTGTACGCGCTCGCCTCGTGGCCGCGCTTCCCCACGGGCCTTGGCCTCGCCTTCCCCCTCGGTGGCGCTGCTCGTCGGCAGCCCTCCCGGGCGACACCGCACCGTGCCGGGCCACGCCCCTCCCTGCGCCTTGCCTCTTCCCTTCACTGTCGCCGGCGCCATTTCGTGCCCGAACGCGCGTCGAGGCCGTGCCCTCGCCGTGCTCGCACACGCGCCCGCGCCCCGTGGCGCCCCTGC
>NW_021294739.1:0-1079 GCF_002162155.2 Triticum dicoccoides | reverse complement strand
TGCATTAGGACAACAACGATTCAACTGTTACTTGCTGCGGTAGCTGAACCCCTTTATCCTTTGCATGACCTGTCATTGCCACAGTAAATAGATGAAACCCACTAGCATGAGTAGGAGTTGTTTGAGCCCTGTTGTGCCTACTCATTCATGTTTGCTTGTCATGCCTGCTACTGCTTAGAGTTGAGTCAGGTCTGATTCATCGGGGATGAATCAGAGGTGTGTGAACATGTCCTACTGTGTGTGAGCTAAGTGTGTGAACACGATTTGGTAAAGGTAGCGGTGAGAGGCCATGTAGGAGTACATGGTGGGTTGTCTCATTGAAGCCGTCCTTAGGAACTGAGTTCTGTGTTTGTGATCCATGATTCAGCTACTACCATACATTGGGCCCTGAAATATGACCCCGCTCGACTTCTTATTCACCCTCGTCCTCTGTCCAGGAGTTGCAAGTAGTTTCTGGTGTTTGTAGTATGCTGGAGGCCGTGGACAGCGCTGACCGGAGGGGTGGGCTGTGATGCGGTAGGCACGTGGCCGGGTATACCGGGCGCCCGTTTGGTGTCACGGAACCCTGTTCAAACCATTTGGGGCTGTGAGCGAAACTCCGGCCGGATCTCCTCATGGATGGAACCTGAATAGGCGATAAACCTGGACTAGAGACTTGAGTGTTTAGGTAGGTCGTGGTCTACACCCACGTCGGCTTTCGCTTGAAGTCTGCCGAGCACATGTCGTGTGCAGACGCTAAGTGGTGGAAACATGTATGAAGAAGTACACCCCTGCAGGGTTAACATCATCTATTCGAATAGCCGTGTCCACGGTAAAGGACTTCTGGGTTGCTTATATCAGTTCATAGACAAGTGAAAGTGGATACTCTAAAATACGCAAGATAAGCGTGAGTGCTATGGATGGCGTTCTCGTAGGGAGACGGGAGCGGATCCATAGTGGTGTATTGATATGGTGAATATGTGGACTCGTGTGCGCCACCTCAGAAGAGTTACATTGCAGTCGTAGTTTAGGATAGCCACCGAGTCAAAGCTGGCTTGCTGCAGTTAAACCCCACCATTCCTTTGTTGATAATGATGCAT
>NW_021294738.1:0-958 GCF_002162155.2 Triticum dicoccoides | reverse complement strand
GGTCTATGTATTCACACGTGTATTACGATTTCCGGATAATACAGTTATAACATGAATAAAAGACAATTATCATGAACAAGGAAATATAATAATAATACTTTTATTATTGCCTCTAGGGCATATTTCCAACAGTCTCCCACTTGCACTAGAGTCAATAATCTAGTTCACATCGCCATGTGATTAACACTCACAGGTCACATCGCCATGTGACTAATACCCAAGAGTTTACTAGAGTCAGTAGTCTAGTTCACATCACTATGTGATTAACACTCAATGAGTTTTATGTTTGATCATGTTGCTTGTGAGAGAGGTTTTAGTCAACGGGTCTGAACCTTTCAGATCCGTGTGTGCTTTACAAATCTCTATGTCATCTCCTAGATGTAGCTCCCACGTTCTATTTGGAGCTATTCCAAATAACTGTTCTACTTGGAGCTATTCTAAATTGTTGCTCCATTATATGTATCCGGTATCTCTACTCAGAGCTATCTGGATAGGTGTCAAGCTTGCATCGACGTAACCCTTTACGACGAACTCTTTTACCACCTCCATAATCGAGAAAATTCCTTAGTCCACTAGTTACTAAGGATAACTTTGACCGCTGTCCTATGATCCATTCATGGATCACTCTTGTACCCCTTGACTGACTCATGGCAAGGCACACTTTCGGTGCGGTACACAGCATAGCATACTGTAGAGCCTACGTCTAAAGCATAGGGGACGACCTTCGTCCTTTCTCTCTTTTCTGCCGTGGTCGAGCTTTAAGTCTTAACTTCGTACCTTACAACTCAGGCAAGAACTCCTTCTTTGACTGGTCCATCTTGAACACCTTCAAGATCATGTCAAGGTATGTGCTCATTTGAAAGTATTATTAAGCATTTTGATCTATCCTTATAGATCTTGATGCTCAATGTTCAAGTAGCTTAATCCAGGTTTTCTATTGAAAAACACCTTTCAAATA
>NW_021294737.1:0-619 GCF_002162155.2 Triticum dicoccoides | reverse complement strand
CCCAGCTGGCCGCTGGACCCACTAGGCCGGTCCAGTTGGCCCAGCCGCCGCCCGACCTAACCCTAGACGACCGACGCCCCCACTCCCCTCGTTCCCCACTCCCCCCTCTTGTTTCCCCGCACGCCTCCCTCTGCTTCCTCGATCTGGATCGGGGGCAACGACCCCGACCCCGATCCCGCATCGCCCCGCTCGTCCCTCGACACCGCCACTCGCCCTGCACCCGCCCGATGCCGTCCGTCGTCGCCCGGAGCCCGCGTCGACCGCGCCAAGCCGCCTCCTCGCCGGAGATGGACGGATCCCGGAGGCCCCGTCGCGGATCCGGCCTCCCCTCGCCTTGCTCCCCACGTCGGAGTCCCCTTGTCGACCGGTGCCCGCCTCCGCCACCACTGCCGTGACGGTGCCTCGCCGTCTCGGTCGCGTCCATGTCGGCTCCCCGCGACCCCGGCGAGCACGCTCGCGCTTGTGGGCTGCCACCTTCGCCCCGCAACTTCTCCGTCGTCCCCGTCGCCGGCCATCCTCGAGCTCGCTGCCAAATGCCCTACAACAGCAACGTGAGGCCCTCTGTCGCCTTCCCTCCCTCCTACGCACTACTTCGCCGTAGGGTGCCAACGCCGACGTG
>NW_021294736.1:0-1036 GCF_002162155.2 Triticum dicoccoides | reverse complement strand
TAGGAGTTGTTTGAGCCCTGATGTGCCTACTCATTCATGCTTGTTTGTCATGCCTGCTACTGCTTAGAGTTGAATCAGGTCTGATTCATCGGGGATGAATCAGAGGTGTGTGAACATGTCCTACTATATGTGAGCTAAGTGTGTGAACACGATTTGGTAAAAGGTGTCGGTGAGAGGCCATGTAGGAGTACATGGTGGGTTGTCTCATTGAAGCCGTCCTCAGGAACTGAGTTCTGTGTTTGTGATCCATGACTCAGCTACTACCATACATTGGGCCCTGAAATATGACCCCGCTCGACTTCTTAATCACCCTTGTCCTCTGTCCAGGAGTTGCAAGTAGTTTCTGGTGTTTGTAGTATGCTGGAGGCCGTGGACAGCGCTGACCGTAGGGGTGGGCTGTGATGCGGTAGGCACGTGGCCGGGTAAACCGGGCACCCGTTTGGTGTCACGGAACCCTGTTCACATCGTTTGGGGCTGTGAGCGAAACTCCGGCCGGATCTCCTCATGGATGGAACCCGAATAGGCGAGAAACCTGGACTAGAGACTTGAGTGTTTAGGTAGGTCGTGGTCTACACCCACGTCGGCTTTCGCTTGAAGTCTGCCGAGCACATATGGTGTGCAGACGCTAAGTGGTGGAAACATGTATGAAGAAGTACACCCCTGCAGGGTTAACATCATCTATTCGAATAGCCGTGTCCGCGGAAAAGGACTTCTGGATTGCTTATATCAGTTCATAGACAAGTGAAAGTGGATACTCTAAAATACGCAAGATAAGCGTGAGTGCTATGGATGGCGTTCTCGTAGGGAGACGGGAGCGGATCCATAGTGGTGTATTGATATGGTGAATATGTGGACTCGTGTGCGCCACCTCAAAAGAGTTACTTGCAGTCGTAGTTCAGGATAGCCACCAAGTCAAAGCTGGCTTGCTGCAGTCAAACTCCACCATCCCCTTTGTTGATAATGATGCATGTGTAGATAGATCTGATGTAAGTCTTGCTGGGTACATTTGTACTCACGTTTGCCTATTTTATGTTTT
>NW_021294735.1:0-1332 GCF_002162155.2 Triticum dicoccoides | reverse complement strand
GCCACACCCACGCCGCGCCGCCGCACCACCCAAGCCGCGCCTCACCCCGCGCCTCTCACCCGCGCCGCCACCCTTGTGCATCGCCGCCGCGTCAACGCCGCCCAACCCCGCGCCCTAGTGCCGCCACCGCCACCATGCGTCACCGCGCCGCCGCCGCCCTGCGTCAACGCCGCAGTCGCCGCCGTTCGCCGGAGGTACCGCGCCGCGTCTCTTCTTTCCCTCGGTTCGGTTTTTCTTATAAACCGTTCCGATTCTTTTCTTCTCTACCGATTCGTTTTCTTTTCGATTTTTCGCTAAACCGTTCCGGTGTTCTAGATCGGTTTTTCGTTTCGATCTCTTTTCCAAAAACCCTAGATTGGTTTTCGTTCTTCTTTCGGACCGTTCGTCTCAACGAACGTGATCACCGATTATTTCCCGGTTAACGACGTCTGTTCGTATAACCGGTCTTCTTTTTCTTCTCGTCGGATTTATTCCGCGATCGCGATCTCAGATCCGATCTTCGTTCTAGTTTATCTTCTCGCTCGTTTATCGAGATCAGGTGATTCAAGCGCCTGGAGTTTCATCTCGAAACCGCCGTTCCGTCTAATCAACTTGAACAAGCTTTTGCTACAGTAAAATTTTGACCTAGATTCAACTTGCTAGAACCGAGTTGTTTTCTTCCGCCGTTTGTTTTTCGTCGTTTGTTCGGCTCGTTCTTTCTTTGCAACCGGAGTTCTTAAGTTGAACTTTCTGGTTCGTTCTCTTGTTCGATTTTTCCCTGTGCATTAGATGAGTACTTATTGTGTGGTTACTATTGTTTGCTTACGATAGATCGACCGGAGTGTGACGAGTAGATCTATCACGAGTTTTGAGTGCGAATCATCTTCATCAACATTGCAGGCAAGTAACACTTTGATCATACCTTTTCTACTACCCATGTTTTATTGCATTAGATCAAACCCTCAAACACTTGCATTGTTAGGATCTAATTAAATTGTGGGATGGGAAGTAGAAGAGGTAGTACCTATTACCTGTTACTTATGAAACCTTGGGAGTTACTTCTACGTTTGCTTATTATGCTATGCTATGCTAGTAGACGTGGATTGGGTGAGTGATATCCATGACAGATGTGAGATTGATAATTTTAATGGTTTATCTAAGGTGGCAACTTAAACACACATCTGGGTGGATTGAGGCACCTGATGTCTATCAGGACTTGCCTGTTTTTATTTTGGACCGCCACCCAGGCTCAAAGGGATCATAAGATTTTTCATGCTAGAAACTTCCGTGTGCAGCCACATGCTACTATGGGCTCTAGCATAGTTGACTAAGTTGTGCGAACTCTTACGGGGT
>NW_021294734.1:0-1140 GCF_002162155.2 Triticum dicoccoides | reverse complement strand
AATAGGATATAATCTACAATGTTCAGACCACCATACACATGCAAAACTAGTGAAAGCACAAACGGCAGCAGCAACTCGTCTCTCCTCAGGATATTGTAAACATGTAAATCGTTGTTCAGTTTCTAACTCCCAAGTAAGATATATATCAGGAACATATCTACCCTCAAATGGTGGAATATTCAATTTCAGTTTAGGAATATGGACATCATCTCGTACCTGAGGTGGTGGTGCAGGCCTACCATTACGAATATATACCTGAGGTCGACCTGCTGGTGGTGGTACAGGTGGCTGCACGTAGTGTTGATTTTGATCAACCTCATCCTCATAATCTCCCACATAATCATCCTCCTCCGCATCAGCAGCAGGAGCGACAGAAGTATCAACAGCAGCACCAACAGTTTGGCCAAACGCAAGAGGAACACGGCTTGCTCGGCGGAGGTCTGCTTCGCGACGTGGAGGTAGTCGTTGTTGTTGTTGTTGGAGAGGTGCGTTAGGTGCAGCGGGTGGTGGTGGTGGAAGACGCGCGAGCAATTCATTGAACTTGTTATCGAGCTTTGTTTCGAACGTCTTCTCAAAGCCAGTGATCTTCTCCATGGCCTCTTCAAAATTATTCAGCACATCTTGCACCTGTTCAGTCAGCATATGCTGAAACTTATCATGAAGCTCCTTGTTCGATAAATTCTCCCAGTCAATCTCGTCGGCTTGTGATCCTGGCATGGTTAGCAGCAATAGAAACACACAAGAATATGATTCTACAGACTACGAACAAGTGGTGGTGGTGGGTGTCACAAATCCGTCAAGCAAATCTCAAATTCTTACCAGTTCTTACCCAGCAGCAGGCGGTGATCGGCAACCGTTGTAGTAAAAAACTCTCAAAGCTTGGATAGAGCGATTACCAGGGAGAGTCAAACGCACGACGTAGATGTATGTGGAGCTGGGAAGGCTTATAATATGGTAGCAAAAAGGGTCAGCAATAATCAATTCAGAGATGCAAAGTTGAATAAACGCTCAACGACGGTACTGTGCTGGTCCTAGGCTAGACTGTGCTAGAGACGCGAGCCTAGAACACCAACAAAATCACGGCGCGGTACGTAAACAAGGGAAAAGCACACTCTGAATTTTTTTTTTCGCTCTTTTTTT
>NW_021294733.1:0-1105 GCF_002162155.2 Triticum dicoccoides | reverse complement strand
AGGAGCTAGATATATTATTCCAGAGCTCCTTTATATTTGGCATAATATTTGGACATATATTAATATATATAACTAATATATTTCCAATGCAAATATTTATGCATTAATTCCAAATGCCCAAAATAAATACCTATGAGCTCTTGAAAATATTGGTTTGATTTTTATCTCTGTCCAATATTTTCAGAGAGCAACATGAGCATTTTCTTGGACCTTTTTGGAGAAATTTTTATTTGGATCATTTTCAGAAATGATTCTGAGGGTTTCACAAATCCCCATTTCAAATTAAATGGAATTTTAAACATGATGCACACACTCTGATGCATGACTAGCTAGGGTGTGACAACTCACCCCCACTCAAAAGAATCTCGTCCCGAGATTTGGGTTCCTCCGGGAAGAAGGCGGGATACTCGAGTCGAAGACGATCCTCCCTTTCCCAGGTTGCTTCATCCTCAGAATGGTGCGACCATTGTACTTTGAGAAACTTGATATTATGACGTCGGGTGGTACGTTCGGCCTGATCGAGGATACGAATGGGGTACTCTCGATATGTAAGATTATCTTGGAGATCAAGCGTTTCGTGGTCCACTCCACGGATAGGATCCGAGAAGCAACGCCTGAGTTGAGAAACGTGGAAGACGTCGTGGACTCTGGAGAGGTGCGGAGGTAGTTCCAACTGGTAGGCAACTTCTCCTCGTTTGGCGAGAATGCGAAAAGGTCCAATGTAACGAGGAGCCAATTTGCCTTTGATACCGAAACGATGGGTTCCCTTCAGAGGGGTGACCCGAAGATAAGCCTTCTCGTCAACCTCGAAAGTCATAGCCTTATGTTTTCGGTCATATTGACTCTTTTGACGAGATTGGGCTGTTTTCAACTTTTCATGAACGATACGAACTTGTTCTTCTGCTTCCTGAATCATATCCGGGCCAAAGAATTGTCTTTCCCCGGTCTCTGACCAGTTAAGGGGTGTTCGACACCGTCGTCCATAGAGAACTTCAAAAGGGGCTTTACCCAAGCTAGATTGATAGCTGTTGTTGTAAGCGAATTCGGCAAATGGAAGGCACTTCTCCCAGTCCATTCCGAATGAGATAACAGAGGCTCGAAGCAT
>NW_021294732.1:0-1039 GCF_002162155.2 Triticum dicoccoides | reverse complement strand
TAGACTACTGACTCTAGTAAACTCTTGGGTATTAGTCACATGGCGATGTGACCTGTGAGTGTTAATCACATGGCGATGTGAACTAGATTATTGACTCTAGTGCAAGTGGGAGACTGTTGGAAATATGCCCTAGAGGCAATAATAAAAGTATTATTATTATATTTCCTTGTTCATGATAATTGTCTTTTATTCATGCTATAACTGTATTATCCGGAAATCGTAATACACGTGTGAATACATAGACCACAATATGTCCCTAGTGAGCCTCTAGTTGACTAGCTCGTTGTGATCAACAGATAGTCATGGTTTCCTGGCTATGGACATTGGATGTCGTTGATAACGGGATCACATCATTAGGAGAATGATGTGATGGACAAGACCCAATCCTAAGACTAGCACAAAAGATCGTGTAGTTCATTTGCTAGAGCTTTGCCAATGTCAAGTATCTTTTCCTTCGACCATGAGAGCGTGTAACTCCTGGATACCGTAGGAGTGCTTTGGGTGTATCAAACGTCACAACGTAACTGGGTGACTATAAAGGTGCACTACAGGTATCTCCGAAAGTATCTATTGTTTTATGCGGATCGAGACTGGGATTTGTCACTCCGTGTAAACGGAGAGGTATCTCTAGGCCCACTCGGTAGGACATCATCATATGCGCAATGTGACCAAGGAGTTGATCACGGGATGATGTGTTACGGAACGAGTAAAGTGACTTGCCGGTAACGAGATTGAACAAGGTATTGGATACCGACGATCGAATCTCGGGCAAGTAACATACCGATAGACAAAGGGAATTGAATATGGGATTGATTAAGTCCTTGACATCGTGGTTCATCCGATGAGATCATCGTGGAACATGTGGGAGCCATCATGGGTATCCAGATCCCGCTGTTGGTTATTGACCGGAGAACGTCTCGGTCATGTCTACATGTCTCCCGAACCCGTAGGGTCTACACACTTAAGGTTCGATGACGCTAGGGTTATAAAGGAAGTTTTTATGTGGTTACCGAATGTTGTTCGGAGTCCCGGATGAGAT
>NW_021294731.1:0-837 GCF_002162155.2 Triticum dicoccoides | reverse complement strand
TTAGTCTAATCCTTTTCGTACATAAACCAAATTTCATCGTCCCAGGATCACCCGGGAGGAAGAAGCAATTTTTCTCCATCGGGACAGAAGATGACAGAAGATGCCAGTCATGAAACTGAAGATACACGACACAGGAGGGGCTCTGCTCCAAGTGCTGCTAATCAACAACACAAGGGCATACACATCTGATGCTCTCAGGAGTATATTTACTGCTATTCACCTTCCTGTTACGACCAAGTAAAATATGATGCGAACTTGAATTTGATCCATTTAGTAATCTGAAACAAAATATTCCTGACTAATGAAATATACTCCACCCAAGAACCCGATTGTATATATATGTGCTCTCGGGAGTGCATTCAATGCACGCAATCTGAAACCAAAGCATGCACCTGAAGAAGAATCCCTTTCTCATACGCTGCCTAATGGGATCCCTTGATTAATTCACAAGGCTGCGTGAATTTTAGCCTTGACTAATTAACCGCATGATCGTAGAAAAGGAGAAAAAATCCCCACCCAGTTCGTCGAACAGAGCAGAGCACAAAAATCCCCTCCAGTGAATTTTACCACGATCTACTACTTGGGGCCGCGAATTCGCAGGACTGTAGGAGCATGGAATGGATAATAAGGAGGCACATACCTAGAGGAAGAGACGACCACCGACGATTCTCCGAAGTTGAAGAAGAAGAAGCCGATCTGGATGGATGATGACGATCTCCTCCGTGCGCTACGTGGATATTTGGGCTCCTGTGTGCGCTCAACGGTGGTGTCGGGGCGGCGCTGGCGACGGTGGTGTGGACGGGGCGGCACTGGTGTCGGGGCGGCGTCGAGGGCGGC
>NW_021294730.1:5534-7997 GCF_002162155.2 Triticum dicoccoides | reverse complement strand
TGTTCTGACATCATTTGTTGTTTTTCGGTCATTTACCTAATTGTTTAGAGAGCTAAATGATCGTGAAATTGACAATCACTACAAAATGAATTCTGAAAAAGTTGAAACTTGGCATGGTATCATCATTTCACCCGCATAGCATGTGCGAAAGAGTAGAGAGGGTCACGGCAAAAACTGGACGCACTTTGTGTACAAACTGGACAAACTCTTTCGGAGTATCAAGGATTCAGACGAGAACTCATCTGTTACACGGGCACTTCAATGTTTTTCACACTTATTTGAACTCCGGACTTCTTTTGTGTTCAGTAAGTAGCATTCAAAGAACCTTCATCAATTTCCAACATGTTCTGACATCATTTGTTGTTTTTCGGTCATGTACCTAATTGTTTAGAGAGCTAAATGACCGTGAAATTGAAAATCACTACAAAATTAATTCTGAAAATGTTGAAACTTGGCATGGTACCATCATTTCACCCGCATAGCATGTGCGAAAGAGTAGAGAGGGTCACGGCAAAAACTGGACGCACTTTGTGTACAAACTAGACAAACTCTTTTGGAGTATCAAGGATACAGACGAGAACTCATCTGTTACACGGGCACTTCAATGTTTTTTAAACTTATTTGACCTCCGGACTTCTTTTGTGTTCAGTAAGCAGCATTCAAAGCGACATCATCAATTTCCAACATGTTCTGACATCATTTGTTGTTTTTCGGTCATTTACCTAATTGTTTAAAGAGCTAAATGATCGTGAAATTGACAATCACTACAAAATGAATTCTGAAAAAGTTGAAACTTGGCATGGTATCATCATTTCACCCGCATAGCATGTGCGAAAGAGTAGAGAGGGTCACGGCAAAAACTGGGCGCACTTCGTGTCCAAACTGGACAAACTCTTTCGGAGTATCAGGGTTTCACACGAGAACTCATCTGTTACACGGCCACTTCAATGTTTTTTAAACTTATTTGAACTCCGGACTTCTTTTGTGTTCAGTATGCAACATTCAAAGCGACGTTATCAATTTCCAACATGTTCTGACATCATTTGTTGTTTTTCGGTCATTTACCTAATTGTTTAAAGAGCTAAATGACCGTGAAATTGAAAATCACTACAAAATGAATTCTGAAAATGTTAAAACTTCGCATGGTATCATCATTTCACCCGCATAGCATGTGCGAAAGAGTAGAGAGGGTCACGGCAAAAACTGGACGCACTTTGTGTACAAACTGGACAAACTCTTTTGGAGTATCAGGGATACGGACGAGAACTCATCTGTTACACGGGCACTTCAATGTTTTTTAAACTTATTTGACCTCCGGACTTCTTTTGTGTTCAGTAAGCAGCATTCAAAGCGACTTCCAACATGTTCTGACATCATTTGTTGTTTTTCGTTCATTTACCTAATTGTTTAGAGAGCTAAATGACCGTGAAATTGACAATCACTACAAAATGAATTCTGAAAAAGTTGAAACTTGGCATGGTATCATCATTTCACCCGCATAGCATGTGCGAAAGAGTAGAGAGGGTCACGGCAAAAACTGGGCACACTTAGTGTCCAAACTGGACAAACTCTTTCGGAGTATCAGGGTTTCACACGAGAACTCATCTGTTACACGGCCACTTCAATGTTTTTTAAACTTATTTGAACTCCGGACTTCTTTTGTGCTCAGTATGCATCATTCAAAGCGACGTCATCAATTTCCAACATGTTCTTGCATCATTTGTTGTTTTTCGGCTATTTACCTAATTGTTTAGAGAGCTAAATGACCGTGAAATTGAAAATCACTACAAAATGAATTCTCAAAATGTTGAAACTTGGCATGGTATCATCATTTCACGCGCATAGCATGTGCAAAAGAGTAGAGAGGGTCACGACAAAAACTGGACGCACTTCGTGTACAAACTGGACAAACTCTTTCGTAGTATCAGGGTTTCGGACAAGAACTCATCTGTTACACGGGCACTTCAATGTTTTTTAAACTTATTTGAACTCCGGACTTCTTTTGTGTTCAGTATGCAGCATTCAAAGCAACGTCACCGATTTCCAACATGTTCTGACATCATTTGTTATTTTTCGGTCATTTACCTAATTGTTTAGAGAGATAAATGACCGTGAAATTGAAAATGACTACAAAATGAACTCTGAAAATGTTAAAACTTGGCATGGTATCATAATTTCACCCGCATAGCATGTGCGAAAGAGTAGAGAGGGTCACGGCAAAAACTGGACGCACTTCGTGTACAAACTGGATAAACTCTTTCGGAGTATTAGGGTTTTGGACGAGAACTCATCTGTTACACGGGCACTTCAATGTTTTTTAAACTTATTTGAATTCCGGCTTCTTTCGTGTTCAGTATGCAGCATTCAAAGCGACGTTATCAATTTCCAACATGTTCTAACATCATTTGTTGTTTTTTGGTCATTTACCTAATTGTTTAGAGAGCTAAATGACCGTGAAATTGA
>NW_021294730.1:1736-2685 GCF_002162155.2 Triticum dicoccoides | reverse complement strand
AAATGTTGAAACTTGGCATGGTATCATCATTTCACGCGCATAGCATGTGCGAAAGAGTAGAGAGGGTCACGACAAAAACTGGACGCACTTCGTGTACAAACTGGACAAACTCTTTCGGAGTATCAAGGTTTCGGACAAGAACTCATCTGTTAGACGGGCACTTCAATGTTTTTTAAACTTATTTGAACTCCAGACTTCTTTTGTGTTCAGTATGCAGCATTAAAGCAACGTCATCAATTTCCAACATGTTCTGACATCATTTGTTACTTTTCGGTCATCTACCAAATTGTTTAGAGAGATAAATGACCGTGAAATTGAAAATCACTACAAAATGAACTCTGAAAATGTTGAAACTTGGCATGGTATCATAATTTCACCCTCATAGCATGTGCGAAAGATTAGAGAGGGCCTTGGCAAAAACTGGACGCACTTCATGTACAAACTGGACAAACTCTTTCGGAGTATCAGGGTTTCGGACGAGAACTCATCTGTTACACGGGCACTTCAATGTTTTTTAAACTTATTTGAACTCTGGACTTATTTTGTGTTCAGTATGCAGCATTGAAAGCGACGTTATCAATTTCCAACATGTTCTGACACCATTTGTTGTTTTTTGGTCATTTACCTAATTGTTTAGAGAGCTAAATGACCGTGAAATTGAAAATCACTACAAAATGAATTCTGAAAAATTTGAAACTTGGCATGGTATCATCATTTCACCCGCATAGCATGTGCGAAAGAGTAGAGAGGGTCACGACAAAAACTGGACGCACTTCATGTACAAACTGGACAAACTCTTTCGGAGTATCAGGGTTTCGGACGAGAACTCATCTGTTACACGGGCACTTCAATGTTTTTTAAACTTATTCGAACTCCGAACTTCTTTTGTGTTCAGTATGCAGCATTGAAAGCGACGTCATCAATTTCCAACATGTTCTGACATCATTTG
>NW_021294730.1:0-1395 GCF_002162155.2 Triticum dicoccoides | reverse complement strand
GTGTACAAACTGGACAAACTCTTTCGGAGTATCAAGGATTCGGACGAGAACTCATCTGTTACACGGGCACTTCAATGTTTTTTAAACTTATTTGAACTCCGGACTTCTTTTGTGTTCAGTAAGCAGCATTCAAAGCGACGTCATCAATTTCCAACATGTTCTGACATCATTTGTTGTTTTTCGGTCATTTACCTAATTGTTTAGAGAGCTAAATGATTGTGAAATTGAAAATCACTAAAAATGAATTCTGAAAATGTTGAAACTTGGCATGGTATCATCATTTCACCCGCATAGCATGTGTGAAAGAGTAGAGAGGGTCACGGCAAAAACTGGACGCACTTCGTGTACAAACTGGACAAACTCTTTCGGAGTATCAGGGTTTCAGACGAGAACTCATCTGTTACACGGGCACTTCAATGTTTTTAAACTTATTTGAACTCCGGACTTCTTTTGTGCTCACTATGCATCATTCAAAGCAACATCATCAATTTCCAACATGTTCTTACATCATTTGTTGTTTTTCGGCTATTTACCTAATTGTTTAGAGAGCTAAATGACCGTGAAATTGAAAATCACTACAAAATGAATTCTCAAAATGTTGAAACTTGGCATGGTATCATAATTTCACGCGCATAGCATGTGCGAAAGAGTAGAGAGGGTCACGACAAAAACTGGACGCACTTCGTGTACAAACTGGACAAACTCTTTCGGAGTATCAGGGTTTCGGACAAGAACTCATCTGTTACACGGGCACTTCAATGTTTTTTAAACTTGTTTGAACTCTGGACTTCTTTTGTGTTCAGTATGCAGCATTCAAAGCAACGTCATCAATTTCCAACATGTTCTGACATCATTTGTTATTTTTTGGTCATTTACCTAATTGTTTAGAGAGCTAAATGACCGTGAAATGGAAAATCACTACAAAATGAACTCTGAAAATGTTGAAACTTGGCATGGTATGATAATTTCACCCGCATAGCATGTGCGAAAGAGTAGAGAGGGTCACAGCAAACTGGATGCACTTCATGTACAAACTGGACAAACTCTTGCGGAGTATCAGGGTTTCGGACGAGAACTCATCTGTTACACGGCCACTTCAATGTTTTTTAAACTTATTTGAACTCCGCACTTCTTTTGTGTTCAGTATGAAGCATTGAAAGCGACGTCATCAATTTCCAACATGTTCTGACATCATTTGTTGTTTTTTGGTCATTTACCTAATTGTTTAGAGAGTTAAATGACCGTGAAATTGAAAATCACTACAAAATGAATTCTGAAAATGTTGAAACTTGGCATGGTATCATCATTTCACCCACATAGCATGTACGAAAGAGTAGAGACGGTCACGGCAAAAACTGGATGCACTTCGTGTACAAACTGGACAAACTCTTTCGG
>NW_021294729.1:0-1074 GCF_002162155.2 Triticum dicoccoides | reverse complement strand
TTTGATCACCAGATATCGCCTATTCTACTCTATACTGCTTGCATTAGAGTAGTGTAGCATGTTACTGCTTTCTGTTATACCTATCCTGATGCATAGCCTGTCCTTGTTACTACTGTTGATACCTTTAACCGCAATCCTAAATACTTAGTATAGGATGCTAGTTTATCATCATTGGCCCTACATTCTTGTCAGTCTGCCTTGCTATACTATCGGGCCGTGATCACCTGGGAGGTGATCACGGGTATATACTATACATACATACATACTATACAGATGGTGACTAAAGTCGGGTCCGCTCGAAGAGTACCCGCGAGTGATTCACGGATTGGGGGCTGAAAGGACCTTTGTCCCGACGGCCCTCTGTGTGGATCTTTGTGGCGGAGCGACAGGGCAGGTTGAGACCGCCTAGGAGAGAGGCGGGCCTGGCCCTGTTCGGCGTTCGCGGATATTTAACACGCTTAACGAGATCTTGGTATTTGATCTGAGTTGGCTACGAGCCTATACGCACTAACCATCTATGTGGGAGTAGTTATGGGTATCCCGGCGTCGTGGTATCAGCCGAAGCACTTCAGACGTCAGCGACGGAGCGGCGCGCGCCGGATTGGACTGGAACGCCTACTAGGCTAGGTCTGCTTCCGGCCGCCCTCGCAACATGCAGGTGTGCTATGGGCGATGGGCCCAGACCCCTGTGCGCTTAGGTTTAGACCGGCGTGCTGGCCTCTCTGTTGTGCCTAGGTGGGGCTGCGACGTGTTGATCTTCCGCGGCCGGGCATGACCCAGGAAAGTGTGTCCGGCCAAATGGGATCAAGCGTGTTGGGTTATGTGGTGCACCCCTGCAGGGAAGTTAATCTATTCGAATAGCCGTGATCTTCGGTAACAGGACGACTTGGAGTTGTACCTTGACCTTATGACAACTAGAACCGGATACTTAATAAAACACACCCTTCCAAGTGCCAGATACAACCGGTGGTCGCTCTACCTCAGGGATATGAGGAGGGGATCGCCGGATAGGATTATGCTATGAGATGTTACTTGGAGATGCTACTTGGAGGACTTCGACCTACCCTCTTCTGC
>NW_021294728.1:0-1219 GCF_002162155.2 Triticum dicoccoides | reverse complement strand
GTTAGGTTGCAGTAGTCCGGCTGGTCTCTGATGTTCAGCTTTTATGCGTTGACACGAGTCGCAGCATGCAATGAAAGCGGCTATGTCCCTCTTCATACCGTGCCACCAAAATCTTTCCTGAATATCCTTATACATTTTGGTTCCTCCAGGGTGGATCGAATATGGAGTGGTGTGTGCTTCAGTTAAAACTTGCTGTTTAAGGTCTTCTATGTTTGGCACGCATAGCCTTTCTCCGTACCATAATATTCCTTCATTGTCTATGACGAATTCCGAGGCCTTGCCCATACTCAACTTCCTTTTAATTCCTTCAATGCTGGGGTGACCGGACTGAGCCTCTTTAATTTTTTCCACAAGGTGTGGTTGTATTTCCAAGTTTGATATGGTGCCTTCTGCTACCATTATCAAGTTGAGCTTGACAAATTCTTGATGGAATTCGGGCCTCAAGTTGTGCAGATAGTTCCCGTCGGAGCTGGGGTTCCGACTCAGGGCATCGGCCACTACGTTTGCTTTCCCTGGATGGTAATGGATACCAACATCATAATCCTTTACCAATTCTAACCAGCGGCGTTGCCGTAAATTTAGTTCTGGCTGCGTAAAAATGTATTTGAGGCTTTTGTGATCTGTATATATCTCACATCGATTCCCAAGTAGAAAATGCCTCCATTCCTTGAGTGCATGAATAACTGCTGCCATTTCTAAATCATGAGTGGGATAATTTTCCTCGTGTTTGCGAAGTTGCCTTGAAGCGTAGGTGATAACCTTGCCTTCTTGCATCAACACGCATCCGAGACCCTTTCTGGATGCGTCACAAAATACTTCAAAATTCTTGTGTATATCGGGTACAATTAATACTGGTGCTGTTGTTAACTTCCGCTTTAGCTCTTGGAAGCTTTTCTCGCAGGCTTCTGTCCATTCAAACTTCTTATCTTTCTTGAGTAACTGTGTCATAGGCTTGGATATGGTGGAAAATCCTTCAATAAATCTGCGGTAATACCCTGCCATTCCCAAGAAACTTCGTATGTCTGTTACGCTGGCTGGTGACTTCCAGTCAAGTACGGCCTTGACTTTCTCTGGGTCCACTGCTATACCGTCTTGAGTCAGCACGTGGCCTAGAAAACCTACTTGTCTTAGCCAAAATTCGCACTTGCTGAACTTGGCATACAATTGGTGTTTCCTTAGCTCTCCTAGTACAATCCTGAGATGTTCTGCGTGCTCTTCT
>NW_021294727.1:0-1552 GCF_002162155.2 Triticum dicoccoides | reverse complement strand
GGGTAGCAATGCCACCGGAGCGTTGTACCGGGCCCTCATACATGCGGGGTGGTGTTGTGGCATGTCCGAAGAGGCGGCACGCGTCTCCGGGTTGTGGCCCCCCCTCACGGACGGCAATGAAATGGTAGTAGACGTTCTGCGGTAACGATGCAGCGTGAATATTATTAAATACCTGGAGCGCGATAAAATCATGAGTTTTTTACACAACGTGGGCACATGTGCTATAGGACTGATGGTAATTTTTCATAATTTTTTGTGATGGAGAAGTATCTGAACACTTCCCTCTACGCGGATTGCTCTTCGCACGTCTACGACTGTGGCCGGCGGCCTCCGGGGGCTAGCATACCGTCAAATCTTGCGTAGGCGGCCTCTCACAAATCTAGAAGTGTTGAGGCGGTTGCAAACGCCCAGCACGCCTCTCCGGCGTGTGCCCCCCCCCTCACGGACGCCGCCGCCGCCGGCACCTGGAGGGGGGAAACGGACGCGTCGGGTCTACACGGAGTGGATGTAGCTGTGGGTTTGGCCCGGATGTTTCTCCAAAGTGTTCCTCTGGGCCGACCTAACACAACCGGGTGGAGAGGTCCACTGGTCAAAGCCCGTCCGTGCAAAGTCAAAGGGCTAGATCCCGTGGTCAAACGCTACAGGGTTAGCCGGGACGGGGGCCCTGTGGGGTAGCAATGCCACCGGAGCGTCGTACCGGGCCCTCATACATGCACGGTGGTGTTGTGGCGTGTCCGAAGAGGCGGCACGCGTCTCCGGGTTGTGGCCCCCCTCACGGACGGCAATGAAACGGTAGTAGACGTTCTGCGGTAACGATGCAGCGTGAATATTATTAAATACTTGGAGCGCGATAAAATCATGAGTTTTTTACACAACGTGGGCACATGTGCTATAGGACTGATGGTAATTTTTCATAATTTTTTGTGATGGAGAAGTATCTGAACACTTCCCTCTACGCGGATTGCTCTTCACACGTCTACGACTGTGGCTGGCGGCCTCCGGGGGCTAGCATACCGTCAAATCTTGCGTAGGCGGCCTCTCACAAATCTAGAAGTGTTGAGGCGGTTGCAAACGCCCAGCACGCGTCTCCGGGGTGTGCCCCCCCCCTCACGGACGCCGCCGCCGCCGGCACCTGGAGGGGGGAAACGGACGCGTCGGGTCTACACGGAGTGGATGTAGCTGTGGGTTTGGCCCGGATGTTGCTCCAAAGTGTGCCTCTGGGCCGACCTAACACAACCGGGTGGAGAGGTCCACTGGTCAAAGCCCGTCCGTGCAAAGTCAAAGGGCTAGATCCCGTGGTCAAACGCTACAGGGTTAGCCGGGACGGGGGCCCTGGGGGGGTAGCAATGCCACCGGAGCGTTGTACCGGGCCCTCATACATGCGGGGTGGTGTTGTGGCATGTCCGAAGAGGCGGCACGCGTCTCCGGGTTGTGGCCCCCCCTCACAGACGGCAATGAAACGGTAGTAGACGTTCTGCGGTAACGATGCAGCGTGAATATTATTAAATACTTGGAGCGCGATAAAATCATGAGTTTTTTACACAACGTGGGC
>NW_021294726.1:0-1741 GCF_002162155.2 Triticum dicoccoides | reverse complement strand
GTATTGTGGGATGAAGCGGCCCGGACCAACCTTACACGTACGCTTACGTGAGACCGGTTCCACCGACTGACATGCACTAGTTGCATAAGGTGGCTGGCGGGTGTCTGTCTCTCCCACTTTAGTTGGAGCGGAATCGATGAACAGGGCCCTTATGAAGGGTAAATAGAAGTTGACAAAATCACGTTGTGGTGATTTGTAGGTAAGAAAACGTTCTTGCTAGAACCCAATTGCAGCCACGTAAAAGATGCAACAACAATTAGAGGACGTCTAACTTGTTTTTGCAGCGATTGATCATGTGATGTGATATGGCCAGAAGTTGTGATGAATGATGAATTGTGATGTATGAGATCATGTTCTTTGTAATAGGATTCACGACTTGCATGTCGATGAGTATGACAACCGGCAGGAGCCATAGGAGTTGTCTTTATTTTTTGTATGACCTGCGTGTCATTGAATAACGCCATGTAAACTACTTTACTTTATTGCTAAATGTTAGTCATAGAAGTAGAAGTAGTCGTTGGCGTGACAACTTCATGAAGATACGATGATGGAGATCATGGTGTCAAGCCGGTGACAAGATGATCATGGAGCCCCGAAGATGAAGATCAATGGAGCTATATGATATTGGCCATATCATGTCACAACTATATAATTGCATGTGATGTTTATTATGTTTATGCATCTTGTTTACTTAGGACGACGGTAGTAAATAAGATGATCCCTTACAAAAATTTCAAGAAGTGTTCTCCCCTAACTGTGCACCGTTGCTACAGTTCGTCGCTTCTAAGCACCACGTGATGATCGGGTGTGATGGATTCTTACGTTCACATACAACGGGTGTAAGACAGTTTTACACAGCGAAAACACTTAGGGTTAACTTGATGAGCCTAGCATGTGCAGACATGGCCTCGGAACACGGAGACCGAAAGGTCGAACACGAGTCGTATGGAAGATACGATCAACATGAGAATGTTCACCGACGATGACTAGTCCGTCTCACGTGATGATCGGACACGGGCTAGTCGACTCGGATCGTGTAACACTTAGATGACTAGAGGGATGTCTAATCTAAGTGGGAGTTCATAATTTGATTAGAACTTTATTATCATGAACTTAGTCTAAAACCTTTGCAAATATGTCTTGTAGATCAATGGCCAACGCTAATGTCAACATGAACTTTAACGCGTTCCTAGAGAAAACCAAGCTGAAAGATGATGGCAGCAACTATACGGACTGGGTCCGGAACCTGAGGATCATCCTCATAGCTGCCAGGAAACAATATGTACTAGAAGGACCGCTAGGTGACGCTCCCGTCCCAGAGAACCAAGACATTATGAATGCTTGGCAGTCTCGTGCTGATGATTACTCCCTCGTTCAGTGCGGCATGCTTTACAGCTTAGAACCGGGGCTCCAAAAGCGTTTTGAGCACCACGGAGCATATGAGATGTTCGAAGAGCTGAAACTAGTTTTTCAAGCTCATGCCCGGGTCGAGAGATATGATGTCTCCGACAAGTTCTACAGTTGTAAGATGGAGGAAAACAGTTCTGTCAGTGAGCACATCCTGAAGATGTCTGGGTTGCACAACCGTATGACCCAGCTGAACATTAACCTCCCAGATGAGGCGGTCATTGACAGAATCCTCCAGTCGCTCCCACCAAGCTACAAGAGCTTTGTGATGAACTACAACATGCAGGGGATGGAAAAGACCATTCCTGAAGTGTTCTCGATGCTGAAGTCAGCA
>NW_021294725.1:0-1086 GCF_002162155.2 Triticum dicoccoides | reverse complement strand
ATTTTATTTCCTTGGCCTCGCTAAGATGAAATCTGAGAAGTGTTATCTTCCTTTGCATCTGCATCATCCATCATCATTCATCATGGTAGCAAGTTGTGTTGCCAGGATCCTTGACACGGATGTTGGTAAAACCTTGATGAATATGGAAATGCTCAAGTTCTTGAGAGCACGCACAAGCGCTACGTGTTATCATCGGCACTAACTGGGATGCTCTCAGTTCCCTCGGCAATGCTATGACCTTCTCAAACAGTGAATTCACTCTCTATTGTTGGGTTCTTCCCCAGTTACCAGAATCATTCCCAGCATTTGCATTTTGTTCCCAGCTTGCACCGCCAATGTGCCATTCTACCATGGGTCTCTTCCATTTCCGGTGATAAGCAAGAATCATCCATTGCGTTGTCTTCAACAAGGTAATCCACATCATCCAAGTCCGGGTATGCCATTCTACCGACCCGCTACAAACGATCGCTCGAGAATTGCTTTAGGCTGGCCTACAGAGTTTCATTGATCTTTGAATCAAAGGTAATTCTTTTTGCCACTTAAGGAGATATTTCTACGAGTCACCTTCCCTAAGGTGCATCGTTATGGTATCATGGCAACTCAACTCCTCGCTACATTGGCAATCGTTTACCACCTTCTTAAGTGTGGAATTATTGTCTACCTAGTGAACCTTCGTCATCTGCTTCACTCCATTCCCATGGATGTATGTTTAGTGTCTCAGCTCGAGAGAGGTTGCTATGTCTCATCCCGTGAGTTAATCCTGAGTTGTTCGATCTTCGAGAAGATCGACCCTTCTAGAGTCTCCTTCTTCTCTCCATGTCATGTTGGCAGGATTTCTCAGAGCAAGACTTCGAGACAATGATGGTGATCGAATCAACGTTCATTCGAAGCGCAACCTGGATCGTGAAGATTATACTAGTTTGCGTTTCCCCTTCATCCTACCCTACGCTTGAATCTCGAGACGAGATTCTTGTTTAGTGGGGGTGAGTTGTCACATCCCTAGCTTTACCCTGGCCTTGGACTAGCTTGGTTGCTGCATCATGTTTAAATTCAAATGAAATTTGAATTGAGGAATTTTCAAAGCCT
>NW_021294724.1:0-1041 GCF_002162155.2 Triticum dicoccoides | reverse complement strand
CGTAATCGCACTCTATTGGATATGGTGCGGTCTATGATGTCTCTTACCGATTTACCGCTATCATTTTGGGGATACGCTCTAGAGACAGCTACATTCACTTTAAATAGGGCACCGTCTAAATCCGTTGAGACGACACCATATGAATTATGGTTTGGAAAGAAACCTAAGCTGTCGTTTCTAAAAGTTTGGGGATGCGATGCTTATGTCAAGAAACTTCAACCTGAAAAGCTCGAACCCAAGTCGGAAAAATGCGTATTCATAGGATACCCTAAGGAAACTGTCGGGTATACCTTCTACTTAAGATCCGAAGGCAAGATCTTTGTTGCCAAGAACGGATGCTTTCTGGAAAAAGAGTTTCTCTCGAAAGAAGTAAGTGGAAGGAAAGTAGAACTCGATGAAGTACTACCTCTCGAATGGGAAAGTGGTGCAGCTCAGGAAAATGTTCCTGTGATGCCCACACCAACTGAAGAGGAAAACATTGATGATGATCAAGGTACTTCGGATCAAGTTACTGCTGAACTTCGTAGGTCCACAAGGACACATTCCGCACTAGAGTGGTACGGCAACCCTGTCCTGGAAATCATGTTGTTAGACAACAATGAACCTTCGAACTATGAAGAAGCGATGGCGGGCCTGGATTCCAACAAATGGCTTGAAGCCATGAAATCCGAGATAGAATCCATGTATGAAAACAAAGTATGGACTTTGACAGACTTGCCCGATGATCGGCGAGCGATAGAAAACAAATGGATTTTTAAGAAGAAGACGGACGCGGATGGTAATGTTACCATTTATAAGGCTCGACTTGTCGCTAAGGGTTATCGACAAGTTCAAGGGATTGACTACGACGAGACTTTCTCTCCCGTAGCGAAGCTGAAGTCCGTCCGAATCATGTTAGCAATTGCCGCATACTATGATTATGAGATATGGCAGATGGACGTCAAAACAGCATTCCTTAACGGGCATCTTAAGGAAGAACTGTATATGATGCAGCCGGAAGGTTTTGTCGATCCTCAGAACGCTAACAAAGTATGCAAGCTC
>NW_021294723.1:0-1157 GCF_002162155.2 Triticum dicoccoides | reverse complement strand
TCTCCTCCTGACTTAGAGTGAAGCACGCGGGAGGGTAGTCATTTCCGGTCTTCTTGGCCTTTTTGCCTTTGCGACGACTTTCTGTGTCCTGCTTCGCCTCATCATCATCATCATCATCATCATCATCATCATCATCATCATCATCATCATCATCATCATCATCATCATATATAGCGTGAAGCTCCTGCCTGATGCCCATTGATTTCAAGTCTGCCCTTGCTTTCGGCCCATCTTTGGTCCTCTCTGGCATGTTGAGCAGGGTACCAAGCAGACTCTCGCACACGTTCTTCGTGATATGCATGACATCAAGGCTGTGAGGCACACGGTGGATCTTCCAGTACGGCAAGTCCCACAAAACAGACCTCGTTTTCCATACCTTCAGCAGCGGCTCTGGCGCCTTTCGCTTCTTTCCCGGCTCTGGCGCCTTTTGCTTCTTTCCCGGCAGTGGGCAGTCTTTCCAATTTTTCAACAGCTTGTCTATTTCCTCGCCGCTCCTCGTACACGGGCGTTTTCGGGGTTCTGTTTCACCATCGAACAGATCCTTGTGTTTCCTCCACGGGTCATCGTCGCGAAGCCACCTTCGATGTCCCATGAACACGGTTTTCGAAGACCCGGGATCTCTATCTAGCTGGCGATACATTGTGTCATCCATGCACCTTACGCATCCAGAAAATCCATGGACTACCTGCCCCGCAAGATATCCGTAACCGAGATAGTCGTGCACCGTCGTGAGCAGTGCGGCTCTCATAGGGAAATACTCTTTCTCTGCGGCGTCCCACGTATTGGCTGGCGTTTTCCACAGTGTGTCAAGCTCCTCTTTCAGCAGCCCCAGATACAGATTGATGTCGTTCCCTGGTTGTTTCGGCCCTTCAATTAGCATACTCATGTGAATGTACTTCCTCTTCATGCACAACCAGGGGGGAAGGTTGTACATCCACACAAACACAGGCCAGGTGCTATGTGTGCTTCTCTGGCTGCCAAACGGATTGACTCCATCGGTGCTCGCGCCCAGCACGATGTTCCTTGGATCATTCCCAAATTCTGGGTATTCGAAGTTCAATGCTTGCCACTGGCTCGCATCCTTAGGGTGACTCAGCATCTTGTCTTTTTTATCTATCTCCGGATCATTTGCGTCATCTTCTCGCTTCTTCTCCTCC
>NW_021294722.1:0-1340 GCF_002162155.2 Triticum dicoccoides | reverse complement strand
CTACATGATCTTGTGCTAGGCTTAGGATTGGGTCTTGTCCATCACATCATTCTCCTAATGATGTGATCTCGTTATCAACGACATCCAATGTCCATGGCCAGGAAACCGTGACCATCTATTGATCAACGAGCTAGTCAACTAGAGGCTTACTAGGGACATGGTGTTGTCTATGTATCCACACTTGTATCTGAGTTTCCTATCAATACAATTCTAGCATGGATAATAAACGATTATCATGAACAAGGAAATATAATAATAACTAATTTATTATTGCCTCTAGGGCATATTTCCAACAGTCTCCCACTTGCACTAGAGTCAATAATCCAGTTCACATCGATATGTGATTAAAACTCAAGGTCACATCCCCATATGACTAACACCCAAAGAGTTTACTAGAGTCAATAATCTAGTTCACATTACCATGTGATTAACACTCGATGAGTTCTGGGTTTGATCATGTTATGCTTGTGAGAGATGTTATAGTCAACGGGTCTGAATCTTTCAGATCCGTATGTACTTCACAAATCTCTATGTCATCTCCTAGATGCAGCTACCACGTTCTATTTGGAGCTATTCCAAATAACTGTTCTACTATACAAATCCAGTTTACTACTCAGAATAATTTGGATTAGTGTCAAAGTTTGCATCGGCGTAACCCTTTACGACGAACTCTTTTACCACCTCCATAATCGAGAAAATTCCTTAGTCCACTAGTTACTAAGGATAACTTTGACCGCTGTCCTGTGATCCATTCTTGGATCACTCTTGTACCCCTTGACTGACTCATGGCAAGGCACAGTTTAGGTGCGGCACACAGCATAGCATACTGTAGAGAGCCTATGACAAAAGCATAGGGGACGACCTTCGTCCTTCCTCTTTCTTCTGCCGTGGTCGAGCTTTAAGACTTCATACCTTACAACTCAGGCAAGAACTCCTTCTTTGACTGATCCATCTTGAACACCTTCAAGATCATGTCAAGGTATGTGCTCATTTGAAAGTACCATTAAGAATTTTGATCTATCCTTATAGATCTTGATGCTCAATGTTCAAGTAGCTTAATCCAGGCTTTCCATTGAAAAACACTTTTCAAATAACTCTGCATGCTTTCCAGAAATTCTACATCATTTCCGATCAATAATATGTCAACAACATATACTCATCAGAAATTCTATAGTGCTCCCACTCACTTCTTTGGAAATACAAGTTTCTCATAAACTTTCTATAAACCCAAAATCTTTGATCATCTCATCAAAGTGTACATTCCAACTCCAAGATGCTTACTCCAGTCCTTAGAAGGATTGATGGAGCTTTGCATACTTATTAGCATCTTTCAGGATTGA
>NW_021294721.1:0-1279 GCF_002162155.2 Triticum dicoccoides | reverse complement strand
TGATTTTATCGCGCTCCAAGTATTTAATAATATTCACGCTGCATCGTTACCGCAGAACGTCTACTACCGTTTCATTGCCGTCCGTGAGGGGGGCCACAACCCGGAGACACGTGCCGCCTCTTCGGACATGCCACAACACCACCCCGCATGTATGAGGGCCCGGTACGACGCTCCGGTGGCATTGCTACCCCCCAGGGCCCCCGTCCCGGCTAACCCTGTAGCGTTTGACCACGGGATCTAGCCCTTTGACTTTGCACGGACGGGCTTTGACCAGTGGACCTCTCCACCCGGTTGTGTTAGGTCGGCCCAGAGGAACACTTTGGAGCAACATCCGGGCCAAACCCACAGCTACATCCACTCCGTGTAGACCCGACGCGTCCGTTTCCCCCCTCCAGGTGCCGGCGGCGGCGGCGTCCGTGAGGGGGGGGCACACCCCAGAGACGCGTGCTGGGCGTTTGCAACCGCCTCAACACTTCTAGATTTGTGAGAGGCGGCCTACGCAAGATTTGACGGTATGCTAGCCCCCGGAGGCCACCGGCCACAGTCGTAGACGTGCGAAGAGCAATCCGCGTAGAGGGAAGTGTTCAGATACTTCTCCATCACAAAAAATTACGAAAAATTACCATCAGTCCTATAGCACATGTGCCCACGTTGTGTAAAAAACTCATGATTTTATCGCGCTCCAAGTATTTAATAATATTCACGCTACATCGTTACCGCAGAACGTCTACTACCGTTTCATTGCCGTCCGTGAGGGGGGGCCACAACCCGGAGACGCGTGCCGCCTCTTCGGACATGCCACAACACCAGCCCGCATGTATGAGGGTCCGGTACGACGCTCCGGTGGCATTGCTACCCCCCCAGGGCCCCCGTCCCGGCTAACCCTGTAGCGTTTGACCACGGGATCTAGCCATTTGACTTTGCACGGACGGGCTTTGACCAGTGGACCTCTCCACCCGGTTGTGTTAGGTCGGCCCAGAGGAACACTTTGGAGCAACATCCGGGCCAAACCCACAGCTACATCCACTCCGTGTAGACCCGACGCGTCCGTTTCCCCCCTCCAGGTGCCGGCGGCGGCGGCGTCCGTGAGGGGGGGGGCACACCCCGGAGACGCGTGCTGGGCGTTTGCAACCGTCTCAACACTTCTAGATTTGTGAGAGGCCGCGTACGCAAGATTTGACGGTATGCTAGCCCCCGGAGGCCGCCGGCCACAATCGTAGACGTGCGAAGAGCAATCCGCGTAGAGGGAAGTGTTCAGATACTTCTCCATCACAAAAAA
>NW_021294720.1:0-1592 GCF_002162155.2 Triticum dicoccoides | reverse complement strand
AGCAAATTTTTGTGGCTTATATCTGCAATTTATGTGAACCAGGTTCCTGACTTCCGAGATGTGGAATCAGCGCAGTTTTTGTTTGAAGTCAGCTCACATCCTATCAACTCTGGCTCACTGATGCCATCTGCACCTTCACTCAGCGCAAGGACGAAGAAGTGCTCCTATTACCTTATTTATTAGACTATCTAAGCAATGTCGCCAGCTCCTATATGTGTAATTTATCTAAGTATCTTTTGTACTACTTGATATTCTCAAAACTGTTACCTGAGCATCCTTGATATTCTCGTGTTGCATGCGTGAAATATTGATCGCACTTTTGACCGTTTTGATGTCATGTATGCACAGACAGATTTGACCATATTTGTATCCGTAGGGACAGGTCCAAGTCTTGAAACTAAAAAAGTTAATACCATAATTGGTACATAAACTTGTAGGGGTGGGAAGAGATTCATATAGAAACTAAAAAAACCCACAAAAGTGCCCCTCCGACTCCTATGCGGATTCAGTTTTGGCCCAAAACGGTTTGGAGGCGACATTTGGCAGCCACTATGCGGATTCAGTTTTGGCCCAAAACGGTTTGGAGGCGACATTTGGCAGCCACGTCGGATTCTGTCAGGTCGTGGTGATTTTGCAGAAAGCCTTTGCACTTTTTTTGTTTTTATGTCGCGGTCCCTTCCTTTTTCTAAATCCGCTGCAGGCATCCATTCCCCATCACCAAATCCCTAGCTCCGCCGCCCTCACCGTCGCCAGCTCCACCCAGCTCAGCCGCCAACTCTCGTAGTCTTTTTTGTCCACCGTCCTCGTGTGACATGAAGGGGTGGGCATCTTCTGGCGGGAAGCAGCAGGTTGGCCGGCATGGGGCAGGGACGGCTTCGTCGTTGAGCCATCCTCGCCCGCTCCATGGATGTGACCTCGTCGGCGCTGACAAGACGATAGACGGCAAGCCCTGGGCGAAGATCACCGGCGAAGTGCGGTACATGGACGTTGATTCTTGCAAGGTGTGTGTCCTCCCTCTGTTGATGTTGTTGAGTGATCTTTAGGTTGATTCTTGCAAGGTGATCTTTAGGCTGACCAAAAAGTCATTCATCCAAATAGTGATCTTGCAAGGTGATAAAGATGTTGACTGGAGTATACCTGTGTCATCTCCTAATGTTGTCTTCAATGGCACTGACAGTAGTGACCAATGTTGCCATTTTATGAACCCAGCACGAATAGTTTGCTGTGAAGGATATGATTATGGTCGTAGATTTCTTGTCTGTCCTGTTGAGGTAAGTGAGCTGCTAAACTTTTCCTCAAAATGGCATTGCAAAATTCATTATTCATTTAAGAATTCAGCTGTGTTGTACTGAATGTCTACCCAAAATTGGTGGTTTTTATGTTTTCAAGGTTATGACACATGTGCTTATCTAAAGTGGGTGGACAAAAGAGTGGCAGGGGAGGCCTAGGCAGGTGATTGGCAAACTTGCTGAAGAGAATTTGGCTCTGCAAAAATCTGTCTTTGACAAGGATGCTGGAATTATGAGGCTGAAGGAAGAGAGGAAGGCCATGAAGATGAAGCATGAGAAGGAGATGAAGATTAGGGATAGTAG
>NW_021294719.1:0-2200 GCF_002162155.2 Triticum dicoccoides | reverse complement strand
CGGAGTTAGGGGGAGGGCGGCCGGTGGGGGCAGTTACCTGGGCGCCGTCTCCCTTCCTCCTCCTCGTGCGGGTGAGGGTGCGGAAAGGCTCTATTCATTCGATATTAGCTAGCGAGCCAAATGTTTTTTTGCAGGGGAATGTGATTCGAGGGAAGTCAGAGGGGCATGGCTCGATATCTTCGAAGGGCTCTTCCCATGCAGGAGATACAACGACTGTATTGCTTTGATTTCAGTCTGTTGGTTCTGTTTACCTGCCAAACAACTGAATCTATATGTCTTAAATACCAAATCCAATACATAGCCCCAATACAGGCATCTTAATGGGGTGTAACGTTGTGTTTGTTTGTTTGTATCAGAGACCTCCGTATTAAATTGGTTTCAATTCCAATTCAGCCACGAAATTGTAATAGACACGAATAAGAATTCGGTTGCTTGGGTGCTAATGGAATTGGCTCATGAAATCCCTCTCGGGTTTCAATACGGAATCTTGTTTGGATGTCGAACTACGGAATTGCATAGCAACATTAATATATGCATCAAAATAGAAGTCATATAATGTGTGATTATAATTGGATGGTTATATACAAACGAATTCATCAAAAATCATAGAAATACAGGCAATATGATATAATAAGCATGCAAAAGCAAACAAAAAAAGTTTACACCAACAAAGTACAACACATCTAGATTAAATAGGTGTTGCAAATTCTCAATCAAACCACACTTCTCACACAAGGAAGAGTACAAAGCTTACTTGCTGTGAAGAGGAGTGAAGGGAAGGAGTACATGACCAAGCAAGAGTATAGGCAGGGAAGGGGAAGAAGGGGAGGGGAGGAGAGTGGATCTAACTGCTGAGATGAGGAGATTTGGAGTGGGGCACCAGCAAGCAAAGAAGGAGGTTCGCCAGAGCAAGGGTGGGTCGCCAGAGTACGGGAAGAGGAAGCAAGCGGCGACTTAGGCAAATATAATCCATGGCGGCGATGGGCAGAGGAGGTGGGCTACCAGGGCAGGAGGAAAATAACCGACGAGGGAAGCTACCGAGGGATTGAGATGTGGCAAGCCAGGCGGGTCTGCCGAGTTAGGGGGAGGGCGACCGGTGGGGGCAGTTACCTGGGTGCTGCCGTCACTTCATTTGGCTTTGCCTCCCTTGCTCCTCCTCGTGCGGGTGAGGGTGGGGAAAGGCTCTATTCGTGCGATATTAGCTAGCGAGCCATATGTTTTCTTGTGGGGACGGTTATTCGAGGGAAATCAGAGGACTCTTTCCATGCGACAGATACAGTGACTGTATTATTTTGATTTCAGCCTGTTGGTTCTGTTTACATGCCAAACATTTGAATCTGTATTTCTTTAATACCAAATCCAATACAGAGCCCCAACACAGACATCCAAATGGGGTGTAACACTGTCTTTGGATGTTTGATTTCGAGACCTCCGTATTGAATCGGTTTCAATTCCAATTCAGCCACGGAACTTTAATAGACATGAATACAAATTCAGTTGCTTGGGTGTTAATTGAATTGGCTCATGAAATCCTTCTTGGGTTTCATAATCTTCTTTGGATGTTGCACTACGGAATTGCATAGCGACATTAGTAGATGCATCCAAATAGAAGTCATATAATGTGTGATTATAATTGGATGATTATATAGAAAAAAATTCATCAAAAATCATAGAAATACAGGCAACATGATATAATAATCAGGCAAAAGCAAACAAAAATAGTTTACACCAACAAAGTACAACACATCTAGTTTAAATAGGTGTTGCAAATTCTCAATCAAACCACACTTCTCACACAAGGAAGAGTACATCGCTTACTTGCTGTGAAGAGGAGTGAAGGGAAGGAGTACATGACCAAGGAAGGGTATAGACAGGGAAGGGGAAGAAGGGGAGGGGAGGAGAGTGGATATAACTGCTGAGATGAGGAGATGAGGAGTGAGGAACCAGCAGGCATGGAAGGACGTTCGCCGGAGCAAGGGTGGGTCGCCAGAGTACGGGAAGAGGAGGCGAGTGGCGACTCCGGCAAATATAATCCATAGCGGCCATGGGCTGAGGAGGTGGGCTACCAGGGGAGTAGGAACAGAAATGAAGAGGGGAACTGCCGAGGGATTGAGATGCGTCAGGCCCGGCAGGGCCACCGGAGTTAGGGGGAGGGCGGCCGGTGGGGGCAGTTACCTGGCGCCGTCTTCCTTCCTCCTCC